>NC_056735.1:1997442089-1997559589 GCF_019279795.1 Protopterus annectens
TGCAATGCATATTATCAATAAAACTTATTTTGTAATACAGTCATATTTCATGATTTCCTAATTCATTGGGCTTAAACTAATCTCTCAGCATATTTCATTCCTTCAATGTCATTGGCAGTATTTTTCCATCCCTGCACTATGAATACTTTTTGATGATCTCTTTAGTGATAATTCTACCCATGCACTGTTTTACAGCTCATTTTAGTCCCTTCCTGTGGTTTCATCACTCATCTAACCCTTGCAGTTATGTATTTTCTCTGTATTTTGGACCACGTTGGTATCATCACTTTTGGTATAGCTATCTGTTACCCACTGCCTGGGGCACAGTAATTCCAACTCCTGCACCTGTCAGCCATATTGCCACCCATCCTCCATACTTTATCCATCCATCATCATGTTAGGAATGTGGATTATCACTACAACCAATTTATGTTTTATTAGTGAGGGAGCAGACTTACCATTGCCCTTTTTCTCTTTTATGCCCTGTTCTTTTGGACATGGCTCATTTTGTTGCTCTTGTTTGCCAGTCAGAAAACTACAAGAGACTTAATATTCCTGCCAGTCTAAGTTTCTGAAATTCTTGCTCTCTAAGTCCCCACATCAGTCTCCAACTCTAAGTGATACACCATTGTATACCTGAGGAATCGTCTACTTTCTGCTCCTCTATCAGTCCGTCCACCCTTTCAGAAGTGGGACATTTTTCTAACAGAAGCCCTTTAAGAAATGGGACATTCTTTTACAGAAACCATTCCAGAAGTAAGGCGTTTCTTTTTTAAAGAAACCCAGTATTTTGTTTATCAAATTATACCAACAATCAATCATTAGAAAAGATATGTTTCACCAAAACAAATGTTTTATGTTTTACACACACACACACACACACACACACACACACACACATATATATATATATATATATATATATATATATAGACCCCTATCACAACACCGACACGCCACTAACCCGACACTCAAAACAATGACGCCAAAACACCGAAAACGCACAAAATCGACAACTCACAAAACCGAACACCATAACACTGACACCCAAAACACCAACACACAAAACGTAAACTACACATTACACACAACTATACATGCACTAACCCTAACCCAAACCCTAACCCAAAGATCCGACAATACCACACACTTACCCCACCCGCACGCTAACCCTAACTCACTTAACCCACCACTAAACCTACATTCCGTCACTATCGCACACTTACCCTACCCGCACCCTAACCCTAACTCACTTAACCCGCCACTACACCTAAAGTCCATCACTACCACACACTCACCTTTCCCGCACCCTAACCCTAAATCCCTCACTAGCTCACACTTACCTGCCCGCTCCGTAACGCTAAATCCCTCACTAGCACACACTTACCTGTCCGCTCCCTAACGCTAAATCCCTCACTAGCACACACTTACCTGTTTGCTCCCTAACGCTAAATCCCTCACTATCGCACACTTACCGGCTCGCGCTCACACGTTGCCCATGTCGGTGTTTTGGCTGTCGAGATTTCACATTGTCGATCATCTGTCTCGTCGGTCTTCTCGACTTTGTCTTCTTAGCGTCAGTGTTTTGGCGTGTCAATGAAGTCAAGGGGACCCATATATATATATATATATATATATATATATATATATATATATATATATATATATATATATATATATATATTTTGTACTGTTGTTCTGAATCTTGTCAAGTCATTTCAGATACAGAATCATAGACTTTTGCAACATTTAGAGGAGTTTAGAAAACATTCATTGTCATAAAATCATGAGATGTTTGCCATCTTTTCCTTCTCCTATAAACAAAGATGACACCTAATGCTGTTGACTTGAAATATTTAAAACATCTCCAGTTCCTCAGACATAAAAATACATTCCTTGCTTTACTTGTTTTTTCAAACCTGTTTGTTCAACCTGCTGTATCAAGCCCAATTTCTTTCTGGCAAACCTATTGTTATTGGGACCTTACAATCTCCGCTGCTGCTCTTTTCATATCTGCTTCACTCATAAACTTTTCCTACTCAGAATCCCCCAGATGTATATTGTATACCTGTCAGTGCTCAAGGAAACATTTTCTTAAACATCCTTTTTTAAAATTAGCAGACCTGAATTCGGTTAGCAGAGATTGTTTTGGTTTCAACACAATCCAGCAGGACTGTTTACAGTTAATAACCGGGTGTTCTTCAGCTGCTTGACACCAGATCCTCAAATTCCCCTAACCTGCAGCCAGCTACTTGAATGGCTGAACCCTATCCATGTAACTACCTAACAGAGGCTTGAACTCAAATGTGAGTTCATTGACGCAGCTGCCATATCAGTCGGACTCAAGCAAGTGCTCACCACAGACCAGGTAAGTGGAGACAGCACACAGGGAGTCACGGAGGGAGGAGTTTATGTTTTTGGAGAGGAGGGGGATTTAATGTTAATGGAATATGCAGAGGGGATTGGAAGGTTAGGATTAGGGAATGGTGGAGGATCTTAGGTTTAGGGAGCTTTTGGGAGATTAGAATTAAGGAGGGAAGTGGAATTATACATTTTGAGAGTTTTTACAGTTAGTGTTAGGGTTCTGGGACAGGATAGTTAGCCTTTGTTAACTGCACAGGTATTGGGTTAGTGGGAGTTAGGGTACTTGCCAATACGATTGATTTGCAGCAGGGAAGTGTGTTGCGAGCTAGTCGTATGTGAGCACTTGTAGTAGACCCTTAATCACGCTAAAACTATGACTTTTTTTACATTAACATTATCCATATAACATATTCTTACAGATTATTTCATTTGATTTTAAATCCTTAATACATTTGTTTCTTGCATGTTATTATCTAAAACATTAGACTTTGTGTCCACCATGTTACATACTCCATTTTCTGTACTAATGATGGTGTTTACTTCACTGTATAAAAGTTTAGCATTCATCTTTTGTTCATCCTGCCCTTCCTTGTGCAATTGATTTATATTGGTACCATTGTTGCAGAAAATTTGGTCAATATTCAGAAGACTGCTCAATAATTCTCCCCACATACTTTGGTTAAAATTTGCTGTCTGGTGTCTTTTGACCTTTGCTTGAACAATGCACTTCATGTCCCTTTTAAACATATAGTGTCCTTCTTTTATTTACTTAATACTTGACTGTTCACCAAACAGTCCCTAATTCCATCATTGCTTCTTGCATTCTACATTAGGTGTATCCAGTGTTACATATGAAACTTGATACCCCTGCCCCTTTTAGATCCCTGCCTTCTAAACCTTAAAATGCTCATAAGTAATGATGCAGCTCCTATTTTACTAAAACTATCTTCCACATCTTGCATTTAACTGGTTCATACCTCTTCATTGTGTCCTAGTTCTTTGCCCCACTCCATACAAGCCTGAGTATTATGTCAGACAGCAGCACACCAGCATTTCCATAAACAATTCGCTTCCTTTATAATATGCTAATTAGCAGGTTAATTGTTAAGCACAAATGACTTTTGGGAATAAATAAATTTGTCACGGGCCAGTTTCAGTGGTGGAGGGTAGATAAGGGGGCTGCCTGGGGTTAGGGTAGGGATTAGGCAGGGATGGTAAATTGGGGGTGGCTTAAGTTTGGGTAGGGAAGGGTTAATTCTGTAGAGAATGGAGGGAGGAAGTGAGGTGTAGAGTGGGTGCTGGCAGTTAGTGATGGAGCACATTTTGGTGTGATCTTCATACTGCAGTCTGTTCCTTGTATAATTTGCAGGGGGGTTTTTTTGTTTATTTTTTTCAGTTGGAGCAGTTCCAGACTGTAATTTTTGGGCTAGGAAGTGGCCGATGATAATGAATTAGGGTGGTGCATGCACAGTTACGGTTGCAGTCCTAATAGTTTGAGTTGAGTAACAGTTGAGGCTGGGTGCATACCACTCAACTGCACAGATTTTATGGAGTGTCCAGAGTTTTGCCTCATGTTCTATGACCGTTTCTCATAAAATTGTGGTTTATGGCAAATCATTGAGAGTTGAATTCAGTAACAATGACAGACATTTGAGTTTTGAACTTCATGCCCTTCAGAAAAGTTATGCTAAAAGAAGAATCAAAAAAAAAATTTAGTTAACAAGCTCAGAATACTTGACAACAGTGCAGTGGTTAGGATAGGTGGAGAGCGGGGAGCATTGACATTTGATATATTGAGCAAGGACATTGCCACATTAATTAGAAGCTCTTATTTTTATTCTTACAAATATGTATAAATCTTGAAAGCACTACAAAGTACAGATGGATAATAAGACTCTTAATATAAACACAATAAGTGCTTTGGCTCAGAATGATGTAGATGTGGAATGAGGAATGTTTCCTTGCAATGACATACACTGGAGAGGTGTGAATTGCATATCTTGCAACTCTCCAGATATTGATGTTGACTATTTCTCAGAATTTAGGGTTTTCTCCTACATCATGGAGGAGTGAAGTCAGTAATCACAGACACTGAGTTAAAACAAAGATTAAATCAGGGGTAGTTTTTTGCAGTATTTAATGGGAAGGAGGAAGTGAAAGGGTAAGGGGGGAGAAGAAAAAAATAATTGTCACTATGTTTTCTATTGTTTTTCTCATTGCAGGCTGTGTTAGTGGCTGACCACTGGAGTAAACGGCACAGGTTCAGACATTGTAACAGAGATGGATGGACATTGCGGCACAGGCTGAGGACCTTTTTGTGAGATGCCCAGCAGTGAGACTACAGTGCCAGTGGAGAAGTGCTGACTGACTCATAAGAGAAGGCAACCAGTGAAGTGCAAGCAGGCAGCCAGAGAGAAGAGGATGCATCAGTTGCAGTCCAGTGAGGTAGAGATGATAGTGGCCTTGGCCATAGACACAGCACTTGCTGCTCCAACACGTAATGCTATGTTGGTGGAAGGTTCAGTAGGCATATCAGATGTGGGGAGAGGGGGACTCAGCCTGGGCAAAGGCGGTAGCAGGTCAGTTCAGAAGATGGGATTTTGCAGGTGGCTCTGGTGGTCTGCAGAGTTTAAGTGGAGAGAAGAATTGCTTCAGGGAGAAGATTTCTGGGTTGAACATCTCAGATTTGCATGGTAGTAGTTGGGTATCATCCATTGGGGAGGCCAATTCTCACTTGCAGGATGTGGGGTTGGATTTTGCTTTCGGCCAGGTGATTGCTTGGCTACACAGGTGCTGGGACAGGGGAGAGAAGTGGTATTCTTGACTCCTTATATACCTTCCTCTGTCAAATAAAAGATCTGGAAGGGGGAGTATGTTGATATTTTTGACTTAATTGACATGGATGGGGTCCAGCATTTGCTGGTAGCTGAAACAACAGATGATAAAGACCTCCTGGCAGCCATAGCTGCTCTTAGGTGAAGACAGATGGATAAGATGTGGCCAAGGAAATGGGAAAATTGGGTGTGGGGCTTTATCTACTATATAGCAGTATAGTTGGAGAAGGATAGTGTGTTGGCCCTTCCACTCTTGGCGTATTTTTTGACAATATGAGAGATACAATGGCTGCGGACTGGTGCTGCCTGATTGTGGTATGATAAAGATTTTGCAACATGTAGGTGGTTTATCAGTCCATGCATTGGGCATGGAGGGGCCTGGATTTATGGCTGGCCACTATGATGGACACTGTCAGTGATGGTAGTAGGGTGACTAAGATAGGAGGAGAAGGAGTTGGGGTGTGTTGGGCTTTTATTTCAGGGAGATGTTCATGGGCAAAATGTAGATTTTTACACACTTGTTCAAAGTGTGCAGGTGTCCACCCGGCAGTGCAGTATGACAGGTGAGAGGGTAATATGGCCAAACAAGCTTCAGTATCTTCAGCTCAGAGTAGGTTAATGGTGGCATTTCAGGGACCTCAAGTTATACATGGAAGGGAGAATTGTCATGGGCACAGAGGTGGGGGTGCTTTTTGGTGGGGGCAAGAGAAAAGTTTGGGAACACATTCTCTTATTAAGGTATAGCTTTTGTGGGTTATGCTCCAGCAATATTCACATGTAGCAGTGGTAGAAGAATTAAATGAAGGTTTTTCTAGGGGATTTTCTATTAAATTTAATGTGAAGGGAGATGAGACAGTTGGTAAAAAATTAGTGCGGTGGTGGGAAGATATATTTGGAGCTCTGGTGGAGAAGGAGCAACAGATGGGTAGGATATTGCGTCCATTTGATAGACACCTGTTTGACAGCTTTAAGGTTTCACCATTGAGCTTGGTGCCTAAGAAGAAGCCAGGTAAAGTTTGGGTAATTCTCCATTTGTCTTACCCTGAGGGGAACTCTGAAATGACTTTATCTCAGCAGGGGAGGTTAAGGTGAGTTAAGCATCATTGGATGATGTGGTATGGGTTATTAGGGGGTTAAAAGATACATGGTTGGTGAAGGTGGATATTGAATCTGCTTTTTGTCTTCTGTCAGTATGGGAGGAGGATTGGCTGGTGATGGGCATGGTGGTTGGAGGTAGGTATTATTTTGACAAGGCTGTGCCAATGGGCTGCTCTGTAGCCTGTGCTACTTTTGAGAAGTTTAGCATGGCGTTACTCTAGATTTGGCAGCAATGGGTGGATAATCAGAGCTGTTCATTACTTGAATGATTTCCTTTTGGTAGGTGAAGGGCGTGAGGGAGCTTTGGTAGCTATGGTGCAGTTTGTGGGAATGTGTAAAGAATTGGAGTTCCCATTAGCTAGACATAAACTGGAAGGTCCAGCAAAGTGATTAGATTTCCTTGCCTTGCTGGTGGATGCTGAGCATGGAGTTTTTTGTCTACTGAGGGAGAAGATAACCTGCTTCAGAGAAGATTATGTGGATGAAAGCTAGAGATAAAGTGTGGGTTAAGGATGCCATTGAACGTTTGGGTTTTCTGAATTTTGCATGTAGAGGCTTTCATCCGGGTCATACTTTTTGCAGGTCTGTGACCTTTCTGTTGAAAGGGGAGAAAACTAACCACCATTGAGTAAGACTTGGCAAGTTGACATGTGAAGATTTAAATCTGTGGATGGCATTTTTAGAACAATTTAATGGTGTTACCTTTTGGCAGTCTGAGTGGGTAGGTCAATGGAATTTGCAGTTTTTTACACATGTGGCAGAAGGCATTGATATAGGGAGCATTTTTGGTGGGTTAGTGGTTTGCAGTTCCTTGGCTGACTGAGTGGCAGGATGATTGGAAGAGGGATGTGGCTTTTCTAGAGTTAATGCCAATTTGGGCTGCATCTGTGTTGTGGCAGGAGTGGTTAAGGGGAAGGAGGATTTATTTAATTCAAACAACAGTGCAGTGGTTTAGGTTTTACAGCTGAAGATGGCTAATTCTGAATGGTTATTTTTGGTTTTATGTAAGTTAGTTTTAAAGAATTTGCTGATTAACTTTTCTTTTACAGGTGTGCATGTTGCAAGTGTTAGGAAATAGGATTGCTGACAGCTTGTCTCGCCTTCAGTTTTCCAGGTTTTGGCAGTTAGCTCCAATGGCAGCGGAAGAGCTGGTTGCAGTTCCAGATGAGGTATGGAAAACTGGGTTGAAGTGACCAAGAGGTTGGTGGAGCAGTCCTGGGCAGAGTTCACCAGGAAGACATATGGTAGGGAACTGTGTGATTTTGATAGATTTATTTTACAGCTGCCGGAGAAGGAGGCAGTTTGTTCTGAAGAGTTGCTGTTGCAGTATTTAGCATGGACTCATGTGCAGGGTAAGGCTGTGAAGTCAATTAATGTGGACCTAGTGGCAAAGAGGATATTTGCAAGTGTGTCAAGGTTGTGGGATTTCACTAAATCCTGGATGGTTGGGCATATGTTGAAAGAATGGGGTCGAATGGATGGCCTGGATAGAGATAAGCGTTGACCAGTGACAATGCAAGTTTTGAAAGTTTTACTGCAGGGCTAGCTGTGGTGCTTGGGGAATCAGTTGATTGTGTTTTATGGGTGACATTGGGCCTATGAATGTATTTTGGGGTGCTTTCTGTGTCAGGGTTACCGGGGTGATTGGTTTCAGAGGATGTCACAATACTGCCTGGGGCAGTTCACATTCGGTTAAGGAGATCTAAGACAGATCACGCTGGGAAAGGAATGCAAATAGTTTTGGAGAAAGATAGGTGTGATTAGATGTGCCCAGTGGTTTGGACTAGAAAATTCTTAGTGTACCCCAAAGGGAGTTCACAGGATCTGGTTTTCCAAGCAAAAGGGGGTAGGGTGATAACAGAGCATCATTTGATTTCTATGATGAGAAGGGCACTTCTATTGGTTTTGTGAATGAGAAGTTTTCCACTCATTCTTTCTGGATGGGTAGAGCACTGAATTTAGCAAGAGAAGGTAGTTCAATTGAGGTCATTAAGAGGTGGGATGATGGTCATCAAATGCCTTTTTGTCTTATATTAGATAGTGAATGGTGATTTTTTTTTTGTAGGTAACGGGATTGTCATCCTAGGCCACTCATATGTTTATTGGCAGTGAGGAGGGCTGTAGTTAGGATTAATGGTTCAAATTTGGGTTTGCATCAGTTTGGGTGGAGAATCATATGGCATGGCATTAGAGGACTCAGGTAGAACCGGCTTTTGCAGGAATTTGCAGAGATACAATCTCAGGTGGGGCTTCCTCAAATCTCGGTGGTGCATTTGGCAGGTAACGATTTGAGTCTAATTCCAAAGCGTCAATTGGTTTACTAGATAAGGGAGGATTTGGTTGCTTTGAGGAAGTTTTATCTGAATGTGTGTATTGTGTGGTCTGAGATAATACAAAAGTGTTTTCTACTATTGGTTTGGCCATGCATGCTGTACGTGTGAGGCGTGGTGTTCTGTCTGAGATAATACCCCAGCTGTTTTGGAGGCATGCTATGAATTTTGCAGCAGTAGACTGGGCGCGGTGTTTTGTGAACTGTAGTTTGGCAAGGCAGCTGGGGGCATTGGGAATACAGACAATAAAACACAAGGAGTTTGCTGACAGGAATCCCATGTGGTTTGGTGAGGATGGGGTTCACCTCAATGAGTTTGGATTAAATTTGTTTAATTTGAATTTGGGTTTATTTTTTGGAGGATATGGTAAAAAGTTGGTAGATGAGGGGGAATAGCCTGTGTCAGACTGGTGGGCAGAGATGAGGAGCAGGCTTGTCCCGCTTTTGTTCCCCCTCTGTTGTTTGTTTTGGTGTAAGGTAGTTTAGGGTGAAAGTGAGTGGTTGAACACTGTTTTCCCTTGTGGTTTTGAACTGATATATGGAGTTTGGGTTGAAGGTGAGCAGTTGGACACTGCCTGATGTTTAAGAATAAGTGATCAGAGGGGAGGACTCTACTTTTTTGGGTAGGGTGAGTGGAGCTACACTGCCCTGATGGATATTTAAGGAATGTTTTGGTGTTTATTAAACTGAAATGACATAATAAACAAAGTTATGATGCAACAAGTTATGTTTATATATTCAATAAAGGTAATCAAAGGTCTATTTTGGTGTGCTGTCTCTTTACTGAATTGGAGCATGAAAAAAATATTATTCTTCCCATCTGAATGACAGACATTTTGAATGGCTTTTAATCATCAATAGAATGGGGAAGCTTGCTGAGTACTTAATGAGCACAATGTATTATTCATGGTGAAACACTATGATATTTGTCATTTTTTCTTTGTGTCTTCTCTGTTTTAACTAAATTGTAAAGGTTACTTACATAGTAGTATTAGAATTGTGGCATGCTATCTAAGGAATATTGTTTATGTGAATTATTCTGAAATCTAGTTCCACATTTCAACAGTTGCTTTTTATTTATTTATTTGACAGCTAAGCAGTAGCTGTAAACATCTGCAAGTATTGATAGTTTAATGTAGTACTATAAATGATGTTTTCTACAAAAGTAATACTGCAATTTTTATTTAGGTTCTAGATCTAGGATACAGAGATACTGCAGCAGCCATTTCACTTGTAACACAATAGAACCAAGTTTAAAGAGCAGTCTCTCCAGTCATCTTGTTGAATAAGCAAACACGCTGCTTACCTGAGCATATTTAATTTATAGCACTGAATTAAATGCATTGTATTACAAATTGTTCTTATGAGTAGAATCAGATTAATATTTTTATGTATTTTTTGTGCTTATGTTAAGAATTGTCATACTTGAGGTATGGGACAGATCTTCATGTTTGCTGAACATCAGCAGTTTTGTAAAACTGATTCAAGAGGTTAACTTTTATTTTAGCAGCCTCACTCAGTGATCTGCTGCATTATTTGATGCAGCAGTAATGGTTTTCAATTCTTCTTCATAGCCTTCAGAAACAATTTGTGGAAAAAAAGTAATGTTTAACAAGTTAATGCTCCTTCTCCAGGTATTAAAACCTAATGACATTTTAAGATATCTACCCATGTCGTAAGTACTTAGGGAAATCACTAAGTTAATTGCAGTCACATTTGTAAAGAGTTTTTAATTATGTATGCAGCAGTATATTACTTACCTTCCCTAGCCTTCTGTTAGAACAGGTGTAATACCAGTATGACATACTCTCCAGAGAAATGCTACTAAAAGTGCGGCAGTCTTTCATGACCATAGATTTCCCTTGTCTTAAGAATGTGATACACAATTGTATTTTGGATAGTTCCCCTGCAAGGAGAACTGTGTGTTCAGTGTACAGTATTTAAAGACAGATACACACCAGAAATGAAATACATACAAACATTATTCCATTCATTTCTTTGTATTGCATATATTGGACTTCATTCCTTAAACTGAGAAAATTTAGAGGTAGACTTGTAACAATAGACGCTACATTCTGTCCTTAATTTCAACACTAAGTTCTAATCCTTCCTGAATGATACAACTTAATTTCTTCTTACTAAAGTGGAGAAAAGATAAGATATATAGCAAATGAGTCACCATACAGAACAGAGTTGGAAAACAGATTAAGTATTTTACATTTTATGACAAGCTTGCACAGAAAATATTTAAGATACTTTGTAAACACGTAATTAGAGATCACATTATCTTAAAACAAGTGCAGAAGCCATCTGTTTGCTCTTCCAAAACAACATAAAAATGAACATCCACTAAAGAGTGTTTGCATACAAATCACTGAATTACTGTTTCAGTTATTAGGATCAAGGCCAGTGATATACAATAATTACAGTAATGAAATTTCATCTTTATGAGCTGATATTTTGGAAATTATAACAGTAATTGTCATTCTAGTCTACAGTCATTACAGGTATTCCATTATAATTTTAGTGTGTCAGTATTTAAATGGAACAAAATCATCTTTTATAAAGAGAGAAATGAATATACAAGCTACAAACAGTACAAGAAGCAAACATAAGAAATATGATAGTGATGAGTGACTCACCTAAAACTCAACTTACATTAAATCATTGGACTTGTCATACAATTATATGCATTTCTATAGTTTACAAATATTTCTTTGTAATTTGGTAAACTAAAAATTTTTAACATGCCAGCAGTTCAACAAGTATATCTATACATATTTTTTCTGTCAACTTTCATATTGGTTATTTGTAACTTTTTAGAGTGTATCATAGTGATGAGTGACTGATCTGATATAAAATCTTAAAATTACGTGAAAACCTTGGAATTTAACAGCATTCAGCTAGTACAAGGTTGTGGAATTTTGTCATAGATTTAAAGTAAAAATGGAAAAAAGAGTTGATGACTAAAGAAAGTGCAACACATGAGAATTGTACTGTATTTCTTCGATTTATTTTTTCTGGTTGCTTGAGTTCTGGTTGCTTGAGTTCCGGTTAACTGAAATTAACTGTAGATAGATATGACTCTACTGTGTTATATATCCATCTACTGAGCTACACAGTAAATCAATGGTCAGATTTCAATGAAGCATGTTTATTGGGGAAGCGTATAGTATTACAAATGCAGTTTTCCAAGTGGATATCTGGAAATATGATTTAAAATTACACCAATAATAGTACTATTTTGTGTAACAAACATTGTAACAAGCATACTGCTTTTCAATTATAGGTTCATAGGTAGGTACTAGGCTATTGGCCCTAGGGCCTATATAAGCCTAGCTAAAAAGGTACCCTGGCTTTCACCAATCAAGAAAATTATTTTCCTGTGCCAGTGTCGAGCACAGCCACAGAAGTGATCCCCGAGGTGAATTTTCTATTTCCCATCCAATTATCAAGATTTTTTTTGAAGAGTGCTAATAAGGAGCTTTGTTGGATGTAGATAGCTAGTTTGTTCCAGAGTATGGGGAGTCTCTGGGATAGGAATCTATCCCTCCAGCATGTTCTGTTTATCGTGGTGACCAGGTTTAGGTCCCTAGAGCATGTAGCTCAGAGGGATTGGGATTTCTTTATGTGGAGCATGTCCAACAGCTCTGGGTTTGAGATAGCTTTGTATGTTAAGCAGAGATCACCTCTGAGTAGGCGATATGCGACGGAGTAAAACTGGAGTTTTTTGAGACGGTCTGTGTAAGGCATCTGTTTGAGGCCAGTAATCATGTTTGTGAGATATTTCTGTGGCCTTTCCAATTGTTCATAGGTTCATAGGTTCATAGGTTTATACTAGGCTATCTGCCCTAAGGCATTTATAAGCCTAGCCCAAATTTTTATATGAAAAATACTGTGCCCATTAGTTTGTTGTGCCTCTGTCCAGCAGTGACACAGAGATGATTCATCTCCCATCCACAGGCCTAGATTTCTCTTGAACAGCCTCAGCGACGTGCTCTGCCTCACATGGACCCCGATTTTATTCCACAGCATACCGGGTCTCTGACTGCTAAATCTATCCCTCGAGCACGTCCTATTTATGTCCATGCTAAGGTTTAAGTCGCTTGCTCTAGTCGTTTTGGTGGATTTGGATTTTTGAGGTGGAGCATGTCCATTAATTCCGGGTTGGACATGGCCTTGTATGTCAGGCACATGTCACCTCTGAGCAGACGGTATGCGACTGAATAGAGCTGGAGTTTCTTCAATCTGGCAGCATATGACAGATTTTGGAGTCCCTTTATCCTTTTGGTGAGGAACTTTGGGGTCTCCAATTGCTGCAGATGTCAGGTGAGATACATCCCGAATGGGGCATTGTACATCATTGGTCTGATAAGTGAAGAGTACAGGGAACAATGACCTCACTAGATCTGGATGTGAATCCTTCATGAACAGGTGGGCAATGTAGAAGGTCTTTCTAACCACTTTAGCAATGTGAGTGTCAAAAGAAAGGCCACTGTCAACCTGGGTCCCCAGGTCCCTGATAACCTCTTCTGTGCTTAGTGGATTGCCACCTATATGGTAGCTTGGGGTTACCTTGTTTTTCCGAAGGGTATGACTATACATTTTAACTTCAGGCCATGGCTCTGGCACCAGCTATCTGTTTCCGTGAGTCCCTTCTGAAGGATATCTGTGTCCGATGCACTTTCCACTATGGCGCCCAGTTTGCAGCCTACTGCAAACTTTGTCAGCCAAGGTCCTCACATGCTGGCCTGTACTTCTGAGAAGTAGATGCCAAACAATAGGGGGCCAAGGACCGAGCCCTGTGGGACACCACTTGTGACCGGCTTGGAGTCTGACACAGCGCCAGCAACTCTAACCCTGTGGGTTCTGTCCTTAAGCCAGTTTGCAACCCATCTTGTGACATATGGGTTTACATTTAAGCTGGTAAGTTTTTCTACAATACCCAAGTGGGGTATTGTGTCGAAAGCCTTTGCAAGGTCAAGGTAGGCTGTATGGACTGCCTTTCCCTCATCAATGGCCTTGGTGACTGTGTTGTAGATGTCTTGTGAAGTACATACCAAAAGGGGTGTTGTACTCTATAATGGGTCTAATGAGTGATGAGTAGAGGGGAACAATGACCTCTTTTTTCCTGGATGAGAAACCTTTTGTGATGAGGTGTGTCATGTAGAAGGATTTCCTGACTACTGTGGTGATGTGATTATCAAAGGAGAGACTACTGTCCACCTGTGTCACAAGGTCTTTTATCACAATTTCGTTGTTAAGTAGACTACCGCCTATGTGGTAGTTCCTGGGTACAGAGTTTTTACCAAAGGGGATGACGCACTTTTTGGCATTGAGCTTGAGGCCATGGCTTTGACACCAGCCATCTGTCTCAGTGAGGCCCTTTTGTAGGATGTCCATATCATTAGGAGTTTTGATTATGGCTCCTAGTTTGCAGTCATCTGTGAACTTTGTTAACCAAAGACTTTCTGTGTTAGCCTGCACTTCAGAGAGGTAGATACAAAACAGTAGAGGACCCATGACTGAACCCTGTGGTACTCCACTTGTCACTGGTCTGAAGTCGGATTTGAAGTCTGCTACTTTCACAGTGTGGATTCTGTCAATAAGCCATTTGGCAACCCATCTTGTGACATAGGGATTTATACCTAGTTTAGTGAGACTATCTATAATTCCACAGTGGGGGATAGTGTCGAAAGCCTTGGCGAGATCTAGATAGGCTGTGTGAACCACCTTACCCTTGTCTACAGCTTTAGTGACTGCTTCAAAGAAGTCTATCAGGTTTAGGGGACATGATATGCCTTTTACAAACCTGAATTGGATAGCGTCCAGAGTTTGGAGATTACCAATGTCTTTGTTTATAAGTTCCATGATGATACGTTCCATGGCCTTGCAGACCAGGCTCATCAGGCTAAAGGGGTTGTAGTTCTTGGGGTCAGTGGTGGATCCCCCTTTGTGGAGAGGGATAACTGTCAGTGTGCGCCATTTAGTGGGCACAAAGCCTGAGGCGAGGCTATGATTGAACATGGTACTTAGGTGGGGTGCCAGTTCATTCTGTATTTCATGTAGAACGCAGCCTGGGATGTCAGGTTCCATGGATGCTGTGTTCTTGGCCTTGGAGTGTGTGTTTTTATCTGTGTAGCCGTGATTACAGGAACTTTACATTCTTCTGGTATACAGATGGGTCCATTAGGGGGTGAGAGGTGGGTAAAGTTAGCACTGAACTTATCTGCCAGGATGTTGGCAATATCGGTTGATTCTGTATATTTAGTGCCATTGTGCTGTAACTCAGAGAAGATCTGAGTGTTGCCATTGAGATGCTTGACATAGCTATAGAATGCTTTGTGGTTGGCTTTAGAATCAGTGGCGATTTTGTTTTCATAACTAGCTTTGGAGGATTTTATGAGGGATCTCAGCTTCTTACTGTGGCTGACCAGGGAGTTCCTCCAATCATGGGAGTTTACTCTTTTTTGCAACAGTTTCTTTCTTCTGTTGTAGAGATTGTTTGTGGCAGTGGACCACCTAATTGGTTTCTTTTTTTGGAGAATAACATCTTGGTTCTGTTAGGGATAGCACAATCCATGCACTCATGTAAGTGCTTATAAAGTGCATTTGTATAGGATTCAGCAGTCATACCTCTATTGTTCATCTGCATGGTTGTCACAAAGTTTGCCACTTCTGTCTTAAGAAGCATGAAGTTGGCTTTGGAGAAAACTTTTATGGTAGTTTCCCTAGTGGGGGATGGAGGTGGGATGTGGATGTCTAGGGTGATTAGCTTGTGGTCGAAACTGACCAATGAGGAATTGACCTTTGGTGTGGATCACCAGTCACCCATGTTGGTAATGACCAGGTCTAGGATATTACTACCCCTGGTGGGGGTGTGGATAAGTTGATCCAAGGCATTGGAATTTATGAATTCCAGAAAATGTTGAGCAAAAGAGTTGGAACATGAGTAGTTGTCCCAGTTAATGGTGGGGTAGTTGAAATTGCCCATTATTAGGGTGTTGGGTTGTACCCTAATATTTTCCAGTGTATCAAAAATTGAGGAGTGAGATTTCCAGGGCATGGTGTAGGATCTGTTTTAAGCTACAATATGGATTGAGGTCTTGCCCAGAGTTAGTTGCACTTGGATAATCTCTTTTCTCAATGGACACTAAGACTGCCTTGAGATCATATGTATCAAAGCATGTTGTACTGAAATAAGGCTGCTGCACTGAAATAAGGCTGCTGCATTCTAACTTTAATCTTCTCATCACACTATTTTGCAGAACACACATAGTAGCTAAGCACGCCACTATACTATGATACCATTTTTGTGCAATATACACTAGCAAAAGCACTGTTTTCCACAATATAATACTGTAATATTCTAATTTTCCATTGCTAATAGCATTTTTTGTACAACTATGTAACAAACATTTTTCTAAATAGTGATACCATTTTGCACAGTACATACTAACAATAAGGATGTTTTGCACAATGCATTTTAAAGCATAATGTGTGAAGAAGCCTAAATACTTCAAAATGAAATGCAAAATCACCTGTTGCTGACTGAGCTTTCATTTATTGTTCTTCATATAGTCGTAATTGAAAAATAATAAGCAACATTATGAAATGTCAACCAAAACTAAGATCAAACATTTTTTGCTTTATTTATTTTTGCAATTGCAGTGGCAGTATTTTTTTTTTTTTTTAGGATTAAGCCATTAAACCAAAGAATCACTATTGACACACTTGTATCAAGCTTAAAATCAAGGGCAGACTTACAAAATCTAGTATTATTTTACAGGCCAATACTAATTTGCAGCTCCTAACCTTGAATCCCTGGGTTAAACTGTTAGATTATTGCTTTGTATTCCTCACTAATGTTCTTGTATCCAAAATGCTGTTATCAGCCTCATTTATAACATCATATTGTTCCTGATTGTTTAATGTCACTTTTGCTTTTGCATTTGCTACATTAAGGTGAATTCTCTTTTGTTCATTTCCTGCTTGGCTGATAATCATAAACTGACACATGTTTTAAAAAATGTTTATATAACTGGCAATCTTTACAGTCCTTATTCACTAGTTTTACATATTTAGTATATTTATATTTACGTAATCTGCGGTGGTGCAGTGGTAGTGTTGTTGCCTCACAGTAAGAGGTCCTCTCGTTCGATTCTCAGCTAATGTGTGGGGAGTGCCTTCTGTGTGGAGACTGCATGTCCTCCCCATGGGTCGAGTGGCATTCTGAAAGACATGCGTGAATGGGCGTGCCTTCGTTGAAAGTTGGGCATTAAGCTGGCAACTTGGCACTGTGAAAATATACTGCCAATCATTAGCAGACCAGAGTTCTGCTGTGGCGACCCCTAACCGGGAAAAGCCGAACAGCATATTTATATTTACAGTTCAAATATTCAAGTATTTATTGATTTGGGGATTTTATTCTTCAAGTTTAATTTAATCTTCACATCTGTTTACTTCCTTAAGATAATATAAAGTGCGTTTGAAAAGTTGAAAAGTGATATATCTTTCTATATCTTTGTCTATGTTTTATATATATATATATATATATATATATATATATATATATATGTATATATATATATATATATATATATATATATATATATGTCCTCCTTGAGTTTGCATATGTTCTCTTCATGTCACCTGGTTTCTTCCCATTACAGTATCATCTGTAATAATGGGAAAAAGAGGTTGTGATTGATGGATGGATGTATATGTCAGTATATGCATGCTTGTTTTCTGTCTCTTCATTCATCTTTTTTGACTGTGTAGTGATACTACACTTTATATCTTGTAATTCTTCTTATTCCAGTGTCCCTGATTATAACGGCAGAAGTCAAAAATGCTAAAAAATATATATATTATTTAGATATAAATAGCTACTGTTAGCTTGTTTCTAGATTTCAAGCTCACAAAAAAGAATCCTGAAATATGTTGTAATTTGACAAAATTACTATGACATAAGAAAGCAAAAGACTCACAGTAAGGGGGTCCCTGATGGCAAAGATAACTTGTTTGTATCTTCTTTTCAAAACAAGCATCTATCCTGAAATGCCAAACAAACTAATTTGCTTTATAGTATTTATTTCTGAAAAGCTGAAATGGTAGTGCTGCCATAAGCAGAATGTTCTATGCAGAATTGTTATGCATTGCAAGAACTGCAATTTGAGTAAATTGTGATGTGAATACCACGACAATTATATTATTATCACAAATGTCCTTGCACAACTAAATAGTTAGACATAAGAGGAAAAATATAATTTCAGTGAAGATTTTAATCAACCTTCTAATTCTGTCAAGACTAGAGTATTTTAACATAGCAAATAATGAATATACCAGCATCATTGAACTTCTGTGATAGTGTAAAATAGTTGCAGGTTTGTTTTACCAGTAGTATTTTAACAAGTTCCTGGAATGAAATGTACCTTGTTGTATGTAAGCAGGAAGGATTCTTCTCTCAAGAGATATACTTTCCTTCATTAACCTTTCATTAATGTTATAATTGAAATAGTTTTTTTTTGCATTTCCATAAGGTTGAATCATTAAACAAAAGATACTAAGATGAAAAATTCCATGTTGTTACTTTTGAATCTGCCTGCAATAGAACTAGATTCTGTTCTTTTTAATAAATTTAATATATAATTTTGACTTACATTGATTGTCATTTCAGTGTTACTCATTTCTGAGAAGGTGACTGGATGAGGATAGTGCTCCATTCATACTGTTGTATAATTATATTGTATGGGGGTGTTATACTAAGTAGATTCTTCAAAGCACTTATTGAATGCATGAAAGCATAAAATTAAGAATGTACCATTGGATGTTCTGGACTATTGCTTTAGGTTATCTTCTATGAGATTTCTGTGAGAAATACTTCTTAAATGTGAATTCATGGTGAATTGACAGAATTTTTGTTCTGTGCGTGAAAGTTTGAATCATGTAACGGTATAAAAAGTGCAATTTTGCTAGATCTCACTGCAGCAGTAGAGGCCAGAACTGTGCCTTTCATGACAAGTTTTATTTGAATCATAACTTCTGTGAAAATCTGCTGGGTACAATGTTTACTCTCAAAGCAGTGGTAAGATGCAATACAGGGGATGGGGACATCTGCTCAGAAGATAACAAACGATAAAACCTAGAAGCTCCCTTATTGCAGATTCCATGGTCAGAACTGCACTGTTAAATGAATGAAATGGCACAGAAAGTCCCAAAAATGTCTCATCATCATAATTTAATATAGGTCACTTTTGTCCACTTATCAACTTGCCATGGTTAATAGAAACTAGACCTTTCCCCAGGAAAAGTGTCATACTGCCTTAAGTGACAATATCAGATTCCTCTAACACATTCAGTCTTATCTTTAACATGATAGGCACAAATCATCATATAAAATTAGAACATTTTTAAGAGGAGGGTAAATCTTTTCTAGCAACATATATTGACCAAACACATCTGAAACAAGGATATAAAGATTTTGATCATAGTTAATCAAAGTCAGGTATCTGCAATCAGTAATTTTTATGGCTAAAATCTACTTTAGGAAACCAAATAGACAAGAGTGTTTCAACACACACTCCACTCTTTTGGTTTGGAATTCTTTCACACTGTCCTACTGGACCTGACTTGTTTTGATGAGACCCTTATGAGCTTTTTTATGGAACTCATGGAATTGAAGGGAAATATTTCAGACAGGTCCATGGAGTTGCTGTAGGGGTGGTTTGTGTGCCTATCTATGCTAATTTGGTCATGTATAGTAGGAGAAATTCTATATTTTTGATTCTGTCCTTAAAAAATGTTGGTAGGTGTAATTGCATTATGTTGATGACATCTTTATACTTGGACAGCATCTCCTGGTACAATTACTGATTTAATTTCACATATTCAAAAGACTACTACATTTTTAAACTTCACACACCAAAATATTGCTGACATGGTCAGTTATTTGGACATCAAACCATTTTGTGTTTTTCCTGATTTGGAATGTATTTATTAAAGAGTTTATTACTCATTATTTATAATGTTTTCCATTTTGTCTTGTTATTCCACTCAGTAGTTTTTAGTTTGCAGTGGTAACAGACACTACATGAATTTGTCTGTTGTTTTTTTTCAAAATCTACTTCAGACTGTACAGTGATGGTGGCCGTATCATCAATGCAACTGCTTTATTCTGCAAGTAGCATGAAAAAACTAGAAATCTATAGCATATTTAGACAAGGAAGGTAACAGGCGTGGGGGCTGAATAATCAATGAAGACAGGGATGATTTAGTCATCTATTGATATGACAATTATGTAACCGAACTGTATTAAACTATTTTTAGTGTATCTTATTTTAGTTTGTTTACTAGATCAGGATATTGATTAGATATGGATAATTTTGGGTCAGCCAAGAGGTTAAATGACACAGACTCATAATGCAAATGTAATGTTCAAAAACTAGTAGCAAGCACAGTAGATTTGATGCAAGCATACAAAACAAAATGGTGATAGGCTAATTCAACTAGGCAAAGTTCAAAGTTGGCTAACAAATGATACATATACAATAGTGGTTAATATAATTCAATAAGACAGAGCATGTTTAAAAATATTTAACCAAATAAAGGACATAGATAAAACTTTCAGTATATTGGAGGAAGTAACTATCAGACTTTCAGTAAATCATGACATTCATTAGATTATCTTGTTAGAAGAATAAAATTGCCATCATTTTTGAATGATTTTATATGATCTGAGTTGATGTCTAAGGTGAGTGTGGTTAGTGAAGACTTTCATGCAGCAGGGCAGTGATTGACAGAGTTTGGATGGCACTATGAATAAGCTCTTATTTGTACATTGTGGCCTAGTTCATGAGGTGTGCAGAATAGTATGAGACTGTGATTATGCTCAATGGGTATAGATGGGGGGGTGAAAGTGGTGGTGAGTTTGGGATGAAGGTTTCTTGATGTAGCAATTTGATGAGGAAAGAATGAAGCAAGGGGTTATCCCTTTGTTTAAGTGGAAGCCACTTGACTTTAGATATTGTATGGCAGTGGTGCCAAATAAATAAAATGAATTATTTTTGTTAGAGACTGAATATAGGGAAGTAGTGTTTTTATTATAAGCTGTCACAATTATATACAGTCTATATTCTGACTGTACACAGAAGATTTATTTCCCTGTTGCCACTCTTGTTGGTTTGGAAAGGTAATGAGAGATCTTGTTAACCCAGAAAATTTGTTATTTAAGATTTGGCTTTTTCAACATGAACGTGGAAGTTGAATACCCGGTCACACCAAATACCTAAGGAGTGGAGGGGAGCTGATGGTTGTCATTTGGTAGTGTAAGTCAAAAATGTTTTGAAAGGAGAGAGCTTTTGATAGTTTCTTATAAGTTGATCAACAAAAGGTGAGGAGATACCAAAGACCCAGTGGACAATAAAAAGCAATGCAAGGTATCCCTGCAGTCATAACATCAAGGAATAACACTATAAACTACTTTGTAAGTAATAGTAAAACCCTTTATTGAAAATGGTTAAACACTTACATCCATAATTGTCTGGACTTCATCAGAATAACATTAAGTATAAAACTGAGGGACTTATATGCACAACCTAAAACTCAATTAGAATCAATTAAATAATAAAATCTTAAACCCATTAATTTAAAGGGACCAACTCATTAAATATAAAAGCATTAATTACTTTCTTAAAAGTTCTTTAACATCAGCACACCATATTATAGAAACTTTATAAAAAACTTTGTGAAAATCTTAATAAAAATGTCCAATAAAATATTAAATAAGATTTGACCTTAAAGATTAAATAGGTTGAAGGGAAAGCATTCAACATAAGGTGGCACTTAATTTCTTCTTCTTCCAAAAGAGCCTTAACATCGCCCCTCTCAGGCACTCTTTTATTTGTTCTAAAATCACAAATTTAAACCCAGAACAACTAGGGTTATTCATAAGATGTTTAACTAGGGCATTGTTTGTATTCTGCTTACTAATTTGATACAGATGCTCATAAATTCTTTTCTGGAGGGCTCAGTCCATTTTCACCCACATAAACTGCTGTGCAAACCAAACATTTAATTAAATATAGCTTTAAATATTTGGTTTCTTGTAAGTACCAAAAATCACTTTCTAAGTATATAAAAATAAATATATAAAATCCCTTCTTGATTTTTTGTCTTTTCTGATTGGGAGAGGTCAGTTGCACTGTACAGTTCTTACTTCAGTGAGCTGTGATACATTTCTTGGCCATTATTTATTAATTTGATCTAAGGCAGATATCTGAGGTGTATAATCATACAAATGGCTGCAAATTATGGATGTATATCTGTGCCTGGGTGTGCATGAGGGTGGGTCAGAGGTCAAAGGATTAGCAATTTGGACTGTAGAATTAAATAATAACTGAGATGGGGAGAAAGATGAAAGCTGCTTGTCACTTACAGTTTGTGATTAGAGAATGAGAATGATTTATTTTTGTGTGTGGAGTTGTTCTTAGCAACTTAATCTCAAGTCCATAATGTTTGAAGAGCTGAGTGTGTGTGGTAAAACATAATGTGTTAGAACTGCTGAATAATTTATTTGACTTATAAATGGTGTAAAAGGAAAATGTTGCGTTTTAAACAAGTGAATATTCTAACAAGAAAAGGGAGACTGTATACAAAATAATGTTTTATAAGTTTAAACTCCAGTTTTTAACCATGCTGTGAATTTCCACCCTAGTTACTGTTAGTAAATGTCATACTTACCCATCTATTCCACCATATGTGAGATAGTCTAACATTCCACATTTTAAAGACAGAAGTTTGACTATGGCTGCAGTTTTTTTTTTTAATTCTTTCATTCATTTGTGTTATGGATATTATGGTATTCATGATGTTTCAAGTCTGCTTTTTCCTGCATTGCCTGATTGCTTACTGCTGACTGGAGTTGAATGTGTATTTTTTTGGGGGGGAGGTGTTGCTCAGGCCCTTGGACATTTGCATCTGAAGTTGTTTCTTCCATGAGTTTCTAATGGTTGAGGAAATAGGTTTGTGGTAAAACATATCACCTCTTCTTTTATGTTATAAATGCTGGGCTACTCTTTTTTTTGCCTTATAAATTGTGTAAAATGAAAAGATCCTCCCCCGGGTTCATGAATCCTCCGTGTAAGACTTAATAAGTCTTACTCAGAGGCTGCAGTGCAACGGTATGATGTCAGCGTGCCATGAAAATGCATAAGGACACTCTGACTCAACCGTAAGTCTTACACGGACCGTGTAAGAAAGCAGGGGGCGTGTCTGACTGCCGAGCAGTCTAAATGTCCTCGCCCCTGCAAATGGTTAAAATAAAAGCAAATAAACAAGAGCAATTCTGCTCAAATGTCCCTGCACCCAACACCTCACTGTCTGATATTGTAAACCCCCATCACAGTTCTAAAGCGCATAACATTATTTTTTTTTTAATTCCCAAAATAGCTGCCCGTATTTGCGCGGGTGTGCGCAGGTGAGCCCATTGCTTAGCTACAGTTAGCAATTCTGACATGGAAGAGCATAAGAAAGAATGTTTATGCAAATCACATGCAATAGCATAATGGTAGAGCGTTACACAATGAAGAGGCATTCACGGTTCGAGTCCCACCACTCCCTTTCGTATTTATTTTTTAAATCAGTATATGGAATTATACCTGACATATATGTTTAAACATAACTAAAAAGCAGTGAAATGGTCAATGTATCAGTGAACAAAATAAATATTTTAAAGGATCCCAGTATAAAATTGCCTGCAGTTAAGCAGCGCTTCACCCAGCGCAATAGAGTTGCCCATAGTTCAATAGCGCTTCACCCAGCGCAATAGAGTTGCCCATAGTTTAACAGTGCTTTACCCAGCACAATGTGTTTACACGGATGTGCGCTTCGTGCCAACCAGGGCACCGTAGGGCACAGAGGAGCAATGTAGAGCAAAGTTGCTTAAATGCAGCCACACCCCATAGCCTGTCTGGACAGTATGAAAATAAAATTAATGATAAGGTTCGAATCCAGGACTCTGTGCATCAGAAGCAAAGTACAGAACCACAAAGCCATGACAACATCAGGTAAACAGCCACTGTTAACATTCATATACTTACGAATGGTAGTTTAACCATTACTAAGCAGGTCTGCAGTCAGCCGAGAATTTTACAAAATGGCCAATCACAAAAAAGTGCAGGAAATGCAGCATATTTAAGCCCCACAGGCAGGAATACACGCCATAACTGATTGTAGCTCACATCTGCAGTTAGAATGTCTGGTGTCGGAGAGGGAACATGCTTCCGAGCTCAACGTTGGGGCATCAAGGAGTCGAAATACATGGTTTGGCTCCTTGTCCACCATCATGAGTCAAGACTCCTGCAGGGCCAGTTCCAAGGGACGGAGTACAAGGCAGAGGCTTGGAACAGGTTAGCTCATGACCTCACCAGTGCCACAGGCATTCCTCAGACTGGTGAGCAGGTCCGTCACCACCATGCAGACCTGAAGCGAAGAAAGCAGGACCACCTGAACCAATGGATACAGGAGGCCCGTGGGATGCGGGATGCCCCACCTCTGAGTAAGTAGCCATGGAATGCAGTATGTAAGAATTGATAATGGAGTATGTATAATGGATAGGTATGTTTCAATATCCCTTCATTTACTTTACAGCTGCAGGTGACCGTGCTGCGAATCAGCAAGCCTATGCTGATAGGCTGCTAAGGCTGCACCACCAGGAAGGTTAGTGATTATTCTGCATATAAAATATGGGAGAGAGCATGAAAAAAAGTGTTGTAGTCCAATAATACAGCCATAAAATTGCCTGAATAAGTCCTCTGCATGTACTGTCAGATAAAAATGTCAGAGAGGCAGAAAAAGAATGTAGTAACCCATTAAGAAAGGTAACATATGTCTGGAATAATATCTCTGCAGGCACTGTCATATAAAATAAGTGAGTGAGCCTGAAAAAAGAGTGTTCTAACCCATTAATAAAGGTATAATATGTCTTGAACATGTCTGCCATATACACCGTTAAAACAAATAAAGGAGTGAGCCTGTGGAAAAGTGTGTAATGTCATTAATAAAGGTCTAAAACTCAGAGTGCGTCTGTATCACAGAGTTTGAAATGTTGCTGTACCCTTGCATTATACAAACAGTACTGTTTGAAAAGGTGCTGGCAGCCCAGAGTTGTGCAGTCCCATATAAAGTGGGTGATGGAAGTGCTGGTAGCTGTGAAACATATATACAGTCCACAACAGTCAGTTACTGGCTGGCATGAATAAGTAAATCTGGCACATGTGTAGCATGTTATTTTTCCCCAGAAATGTGAGTGTGTGTCAAGAACTGCAGGGTTCTGTACAAACTGAAGTGAAAATGTCATGTGAAAGCATCCCAGATATGTAGATAAAGAAATATAAATGCAATCAAGAAATATGTAGCAGTAACATCTGCATCCTGGACAGTTAGTATGTCAGATATAGGTCAGGCATATATTGAACTAGCCAAACCTATTACCCAACCTAGTGTATGGTGGCAAATGTAATAATAAAAGTAGGGGATATACACTTGCAGTCACTAGGAATGTAGTGTAGATGAAAAGGTAATTATAAGATGTTAACTGAGGTTTTTTCTACACTCTACTCTATGTGCATAAACCATGCAATTCCACACCTCAATGGGTATGTGTAATCTTACATATTTGTTGGGACATATGTCCTATTGTTCTATAAATATTTGCATTTATGTTGATGCATGTGCCCTGTTTAAACACCTCAATCATGGTGGCCTGTTGCTACCAAACATTCCTGCATGCTGTTGGAATATCCACTGTGGTTCAATATATGCATGTGTTATGCTTGCTGTTCAACTGTTGTAACCTTGGTGTGTTGGGTTAATGGGAATATTATTGCATGCTGTTACAACTAATCTGGAATGCTGTTTTGCTTATGTTGTAATTAAACACACCTAATCACAGAACATATGGGAAGGCCGGTCCCAGCGGACCCACCTGTCCCTCCTCAGCTGGCGAGTGTACCAGGCACCAGCAGGTCCAGCGCCCAGCCCGGGCTCCCCTCCTCCGTTGGTCCTGTGCCACCTTCGGGTGGAAGCGCTGCAGGGGATGGGGCTCGTCCCTTCCATGCAAGCATGGGCGGAGAAGGGCCACCTGTCACCCTTCAAAGGGTCTGGGTTGTGGTGCGTAGGGAGATCCAGCATTCAGTTGCTGATCCCCTATGCCAGCTCGAGGTGAGAGTGGCAGGTCTCATGGGTGAGCCTGCTCGTCTTACGCAGCCCCCAGCACAGCCACCCTTGGGGCAGTGAAGGTTCAGTGGTGACTGCCCATGGATGGGTATCTCAGTTCCACTGTTACCATCTGTGGGCTCATGGGCTTGCGATTTCCAAACATCCGATCCCGCCAATTGTGTTGACCCACCCCATGTGTCATACACCGCCCCTGTATGCATCTTGTCTCTCTTGTCTGTTTACCTTCCCAACCTACCTCCCTGGACATACCTACTTCCTCTACCTCACTTCCCACTCTCACCTGAAAAAAAAAAAAGGCAATCTGTACCCACCAAAAAATTACACCCCATACATAGCTGCCCATTTTGCACACATGTCCATTGGACATGTAAGCTGATAATTAGAATTGGCAGTGCAACATACTTTGTTGTCCTCACCACTCTCCCAGGGGTGCAACGATTCAAATTTCACTCCAAATTCATTGCATATGCACAGCTGTTGCTGTTAAAGAAATGGGCAGCTATGGACCCTCCCTACACCCGTCCTGCACATCCCGAGCTTGTTTACCTACTGTCTGTCCCTCTTTGTGCCCCCTTTTTCACCACTTTCCTATCCCCCCTTTTTCTTTTCTTTAAAAGAAATTAGCGCGGGGGCTACCAGGAGTAAGCACTTTTAAGCAGTAGTAAGTGGGATTAAGCGACTGTGCACATGTGCATGCTTAGCTAAGCATCACTAAGGGTCACGCAAACCCGCACAGACCTGCTTACAACTGCTTAAAAGTGCCTTAGTCCCTCTATGGCAGGGCCCTTGTTCTGCTGAGCAGCAAAAGAAAAAACCTCTGCCACTCTCGAACCCCAGACCATTGACACAATAGACTTCATGAATTACCACTAAGCCACAGAAGATATTCAAATAACTTGGTTCTGAAATAAATATATCATGCATTACCATGAGGGAATGTAAATGGAAATTAGGAATGGTATAACATAAATCCTTTTCTGTGGGTCTTAACCAGCAGTGGTTGTGGAATTGCATGACATGACTGTGAAAGGAGAACCAGCCATCCTAGCAGGGAATAATGTTACAGTAGCACCTTACAAACACCACACTGTATCAGACCAGGATAAATACTGGCCACAAGAATATGGTGCAATAACCACATTTGTATGGCAGTTAATTGTGTAAGTGAGAAAAAAGTACATACTCCCATGTATCCTGTGTTAGCATTTGGAGGGGTGCGTACATGTCTACATTGAGATGTGTGTACTGGAAGCAGCAACATTCAGGTTTGAGTACAACATGCATATAACTGGCTAAAACCCTAGCATCAGATAAGAGACATATACCAACCTTCAGACTGACACAACGGTGTCCAGAGCAAACAAGCATGGGCCCCACCTTGGAAATCTGAAAGGGCTATGCGTACCGAACCTAGCATTTTATAGCAGTGGGCTGTAATCACAGTGAGTAATGCAATCACCAAACAGCAGGCTGCATGCAATTACTGAATGGTGGACAGCAATTGGTGCAGAGGCTGTCACATGCACAAGTGCAGATACCTAGAAAAGCAGGCTGTACCTGCAGTCTACACATGCAATTATATCATTGCAGGTGCTGTGAGATACAGAGTGAGAGAGAGAGAGAGAGAGAGAGAGAGAGAGAGACATGGACACAGACACAGACTGAGACAGAGACAGAACAGAGTGAGAAACTGAAACAGAAAGTTAAATAGAGGGCAAAAACCCAAAACAAACCACCAAAAAAAAAAAAAAAAAAAAACTACAAAATTGTAACATACGGAGCAGGGAAATACAAAGGTAAGGTATGTAACTCACATGTATGTGTTGGCATGTTGTAGATGTCCCTGAAGAGTACTCTGCACACTGCAAATCATCCATGTGTGGCAACAGTATGTATCTATCTGTATCTGCACATGTGCATAGGGCAAGGGACGTACTGCAACTGTTAGTGAAGGGTGGACAGATATATGTCAGTGAAGGTTGATATGTGCATATATCCATGTAGGTCGTAGTGTGTGGCTTAGAATACAGCATGCAGTGCGCAGAAGCGGCCTTAGGTTAACTGGTGCCTAGGCAAAAGGGCTCCATGGCGCCCCCTACCACACTTCCTGGTGCCCCCATCCTTGTCTTACTATACCACATAAATAGTGGAAAAGCACCCCTGCTAGAGTGGCACCCTAGCGGCCGCCCAGTTGGCCTATGCCTAATGCCAGCTATGGTAGTGTTGACATACGTCATGTGGTGGTTAAATGCTGTGGGACAGATTTGTCAGATCTGCTGTTTTACAGCCAGTGAGGCCTGCTAATGCTACAAGGGCTGAGGACACCCACATGCATTCTGCACAACACTGTGCAATTTAATCACATACCTGTACATCCCACAACTGTCGCATAAGTGATATCCCCACCATGAAAGGTGGACTGTACATGTGCCTATATGTACATCCATGTGTACAGCAATGGATGTGTACATGTATGTGTATAGATATGCATATAAATAATAGATATACATATATATATATATATATATATATATATATATATATATATATATATATATACATATAGAGTGAGAGAGAGACAGAGAGACATGGGGTCATATGTACCACAACAGGTGTGTGGTGACCAAGGCATGGACTGTAGACAAGCGTTGATACTGCAGTGCCATTCCACCTTCCCAAAACAGTGTACCCATTAAATACCACATAGGTAGAGATCTACCTAACAGTGAAGGTGTGATAAGGGAACATGAGACACAGGTGGACAGTAGCCTCTGCTTTGATGAAGACAGTGCCACACTACATCTGTAATCTGTCTGTGTGGCATGTGTCATGACAACAGGTGTGTCATCTATGGAAGTATAGGGTAGAGTTCCCCTCTACTCATCACAATGCCCTGTGTGGTATGTACTTCACATGACAACTACACCAGGTGAACAGGCCACAGACAGACCTCCCAGAGGGTAATACTAGCCGCAAACAGATGCCCTATGCAGACTGACTCACAAAACCACAACTACACTGTATTGCATGCTGGCCACACAGAGGTGACCTCTGCTGGACATACAGAGGTATGTCACACCCATAGCTGGGTGACAACCACCATGGCAACATATCACAATCCCTCCAGGATACACGCTCTAGGGCCCTAAACCTTGTCATCTCACTAAACGGCACATGCTGGAGGGATAGGTTACCGTCTCAGAGATATGCCATATACTGGAATAGACCACATAGCAATAGCAAACAAGGCTCCTCCTTAGCAGTTGTTATAAATACCCCTGATGATTGTGTGGGAGATTGGTAATACACCCCAGGAAACACCTCTGTGGTTCAGGTTGGCAGGGGCAAGTGAAATCAAAGTACATGTGTGTCAAAGGCCAGGGTAGCATATGGCTAGGCTGCCGTAGGCCCTAGGGCCAATAGCATATTACCTACCTATGACACTATGCACTCACACATGTACTTAATGCAATAGCTGCTATGTGAGGTTGAATAAGTGTAACGCTGAATGTGTGCAAGGTCTGTAAAGGTGTGATAGATTAGTGTGATGTTGTATCTGACATGGTAGTGCCTATCCTAGCTGTGAGGACAGCAACTGATGTGTAATGTACTGTTAGGCAGACATAGTAGTAGGGCATATGATGTGACGTAGTTCTCCGTTGACGAATGTGGTGTCTCATTGTAGGCTAAAGCAATACATGTATGCTTACTGAGTGGTACTGCTGGTGAATCCATCACCGATATGAACTGTAGTACCACCTGAAGTTGTAGGCCTAAACAGCACAGTATGGTGTGTGTTCACATTGCTTGGAAACACTGTCATGTGTGTTTCCTGTAGCCTCCACAGAGGACAGAATGCAGGCATAAGGGTGTGTAAGTAGTGGAACACAGTACCTTTCGGTACACAGGTAATGCTCATCTGTGTTGACATACAGTGGTGCATTGTATGTTTGCCTGAAGTGTGTGTGATTATGCCTGTACAAGGGCTTGCAATCATATGTGTGTTACAGGGTAAACGTGTGTATCCAGCGACATATATAGCCTGTTACAGCAGTATGCCACTTATAGTAACAACTGGACACATCTGTTAGGCAGGGCTATGGCATCAATGACTAGGGTGGTTGATTGGTACTACTGTACCTGTACTTTACATCCATTGCAGTGGATGACATCTCTGTTCGTGCATTGGTGTGATATATACCCCTGTCTTGAGGTTGTGCAATGTGTCACAAACAGTGTGTCGGGTACTGTTGTATAGTGGTGTGATATATAGAGTCTGCCAGGCAGTGTTAGTTAGTTGTGGCCTGAGAACCAATAAGTGGTATTGAACGTGTGTAACCTCTGACAGACAATAGGATGGTATATATGTCAGTAAAGTGATATCTGTCGGTAAAGGTGTAAAGTGTGCCACAGGACACTCTCACACATATTGTTCATATCTTTTTCAGCCAGATGGCCCACCAACACAACCCAGTGTACACAGCGGATGAGGAAGAGGTGATACTCAACAGCCTATTGCAGCAGTACACAATGCTCTTCTCCAGAACCAGCCAGCACCAGCAGGAGCAGACTGCACTGTGGCAGGAACTTGTTCGTCGGGTAAATGACATAGGCATGCATACCCAGACATATGAGCAGGTACGCCATCACTGCAGTGATTGAATTAGACAAGTCCGGCGGCATGCGTCTGATATCCAGAGACAGCAGCTTGCCTCAGGTGGTGGGGTGGCCATTCATCTCCCCCTCACCAGAGCGGAAGAGCTGCTCCTAAGCATGGTGGCTCCTGGACAACAGCTACATCAACCTCTGACATGTGTTGTAATGGAGGCCGGAGCCACCCAGCACATCCACCTGGAGCAAGCAGGTAACATGCCCTATCTGTAGACTACAGTTAACTGTACTGTTAGATTATGTATACGTGAGATGTGTACTGTGTGTTTAGCAGTTCCGCTGCCTAGTGTTGTGCAATATGGATAGTTTGAATAATATCCCTACACCTGTGACTGTTGTCTGTTGTTGTACTGCAGTTTAGCATACCCACTGTAGCAATGCCACAGTTGTGGCCACTGACGAACCCTTTCATATTCTCGTTGGTCCCTCTGGTGTGACGGCAGGGCAGCCAATCCATGCTGGTGAGTGTGTTTACCTGCAATGTTGGTAATGAAATATGCATGTCACAGGTGAGGTGTAGGCCATGTACATGTAACACACCTACGCATAATGCATGCCGTGTATGTTTGCTGTGAGACATTGCACAGCTCAGTAATGTCAGTAGCTGCCTCAATGACATGCAATACACAGAGCATGACACACAGTTGTGGCAACCCCGTACTGCACATTGGATAGGCATAGTTGCAACACCTGTACACAACATAACACATTTATCACATGCAGTACACAAAGTCATGCTACATATGGCGTAACCACACACCCGCTGTAAGGTCACACTTCAGTATCCCACATGTCATCCACACACACATGATGTACCTCAGGGGTAGAGGCCTATCATGGGGCTGTGCAACACTCTTCAACACATAACACAGTCATGTTAGGCAATGCTCCCTACTGGGCACCTCATACGCCCATGCACAAAGTGACTGTGTAATAGTGAACGTATCCAAGGCACTGAAGTTCAGGTACAGCATGCTAGGCGGTGGTCTGTCACACAGTAGTAGCCATGAGTGACCACAAGATGCATGATGATGATGATGGTAAATGTTACTACACCCCATCTAGTTACAGTGACCACAGTACTACACATAGCAGTCTTTGCTGTGCACCTCATTGTTCTGTGTGTGCAAACATATGCACCTATACAAACCATGCATAGCATATTGTGCATGTGCTTACATATGCTAGTATACACATTTTGCACATCAGTCGCCATCTGTACAAAGAGTCACATATATGTCCTGGAATGCTATTGGGTGTATAGGTCACATGACACACATTGGGTATGTGTGGTGTTTAATGTTGCAGTCGTGTAGCATGCCATGTCATGGCTGGCACTGACATATCTGCAATATGTCCCACACTCACCATAACCACTGTACAATGTCCATGTTGTGTATTGGGATTCCTTCACGTCTACATGCACCACTCATCCCATGTCTGTACATTGTATTCATTTGCTACACCTGTGCCCACTATTATGTGCTATGGACACAGACACTGTCATCAGACATGGAAATCTATGTGTCACACAGATAACACATGCAGCCATGGTATGTATACTATTGAGTGATGGTGCACATGACATTGCAGAGCAGATAATACTTGCACAGCAATGTTGTGTCCATGTACACATTGCATTCCAGGGTGTAGCCAATCACTGAGCAACTACACACATGCATCAAAGCCATGTATAATGTCATTAGATAGGGCTGTTTACACTTGCACTGCATGGTGTTGAGCAACACATGGTCTGCATGCTGACACGTGTGTGGTGACTGTTTGCCTTGTGATACTGTCACCCCCCATCACCCACTATTGTGTATGTGTTGGATTGCTGGTGTGTGTGTGTATGTGCTGTGGTGAGCAGTGCATTTCTGTGCATGTGTGCATGTGTTCGTGTGTTCATGTGTGCATGTGTGCATGTGTTCATTTGTTCATGTGTTTATGTGTGCATGTGTTCATGTGTTCATGTGTTCATGTGTTCATGTGTGCATGTGTTCATGTGTGCATGTGTGCATGTCTGCTAACATCATGTACAGATTGCAAAGTGTGTTTCCTGTCTTCCTTCCATAGGTGCTGAGTTAGGGGTGGCTGAATGCAGCAGGGAACCTGATGTCACCGCCACTAATAGTGGAGATGATGAGACATGTATTGTGGCACAGGAAGGTCTGACAGGGTCTGTCGTTGGTCCACCAATCGACAGTACACAGCGGTCAACCCCATCTATGTGCACACTCATACTGCCAATACATCCCTCGTCACCAATGGCCATAGCTGAGGGACAGCATACAGTTGGCATTGACCAGGAGAGTGTGGTACCTATGGCACATGCATCCCCTCACAGCAGCCATAGCCAGATTACTGGAACGTTACCACATAGGCGGATGTCCAGGGGTTCTTGGGGGAGCACCACTGGTCCTATTGCCCCTGGCAGACATGCCCTCGGAGGTATTACAACCTTCAGTATGTTCCAGGCTGTAATGCAGGCACGTATGGAATGGTACACCCGACAAGGACTAAGGGTGCAGAGGGCCCATTACACTGCTATCAATGACAGCATCCGTGACCTTGCCGGTGCCATCTGGAATTACACCGAGGTCATTGATAGCCATTGGAGGGAGATATTAGATGTCCTCCACAATGTGTTAGCCATGAGCTAGGACTGTGCGGGATGGATGAGAAGCCGACATGGATGCATGCTAGCAACAGCATTAGCTGGCAGTCATTGCAGATGGACCACGGATCACAGCCGCTCCTGTAGAGGCAGTACCAGCCCCAGCAATGCTGGGGCTGGCCTGTCCATTGACCGTCTTATTAGACCACGTGCACATGGCACTGGCCAGTCCCAGCAGGGACATGGGTCCAGTCATCATACCTCTGCCTCTGATGATAGCACCCAGTCAGGGTTGGTACCCGATACTGCCCATAGCACCCCTGCTAGGCACAGGTACTGTGTCCATGGCCAGAGATAGTGATCTGTACGGCCTAGCAGGTACAGTCTGTGGCTGTCATACAACTGCCCATATATGGCAGCCACATGGTGGAGTTGTGTGCATGCAGACACACACACATTTACCATACAACTAGGGCTCACACATACACACACACATTACATCAACATTGGCCCATGCAGTACTATTGTCCCTCACACACACACACACACACACACACACACGCACACACACACACACACACACACACACACACACACACGCCAATTGGATGGGTCAATGTCAGGCTCTGGCAAACCTACAACACACCCTGTGCATATGATGACACCTGTGCCACCTCCTGTCATCTGTCACATTGATGCAGGAATAGGCTAACATGGTTCTGATGCACAAGGTGACATTATAGCGGTGTAGCAATAGTAGCAAGTTGCCAACAGGAAAGTGTACTGATATCCTTGTAGGTATATCTGAGCAGGCATTATGCATCACAGCTCTGATAGTCATTGTAGCATTGTTTACACCAGTGTTAGGTCTGAGTATGTATTGCCCACCCATGTGCCACTTGGCTGAAGTGTACAGTGTTGCCAGCATGTGTTAGTGAGTGGACTGTATGTATGTGATGTGTGCATTACAAATTAGCGGGTGTACATCTGTGAACATGGGGTGTGTGCACTGTCTGCATGTACATGCATAGTGGACACGTGGGATGTGTGATATACCCTGTTCTACATATTAACATCTCATGGTGTCTTTCGATGGCCAGTATGCTTTCTACTACAGATATGAACTAACATGGGTAAACATGTATGTATGACATGGGTTGGCACTATGCTGTGGGTGATACCGCTGATATCTCTCAATGATCTGCAGTCTGGTAGTATACACCACCTCAACAGCATGACTATAACCAATCATTAGATGATGTCCTGACAAATGACTCACAGTTGTAGGGAACTCAGTAACAGTTGGTTCCTTCAAGTACTATACTATAACACTAGCCAGTGGTATTGACCACCACATGTTCCTGGGACCACACCTGTGTGGCATATAGCCCTCTTAGGTACATGCAAACACACTAGGGATATGTCCATCCACATCTGGAAATGCATGCATTGGTCTACACTGCATTCCCCGGATGGGACGCATATCCTACACAAGGGTATCATACAGGCAGATACCTGTTGCCCAATACATGCTGTATAGCAGTACGCCGTCTATGGCACAGTCATCCACATTTACTATACATACTATCCCAACAGTACCATATAGGTGGTAGCCCTGAACATGTATGTTGGGTACCAATGTGTACAGACAGACACATGTTATGTCATCTGTCCCTTGGTATCCACATATCCATAGGTATTGTGGGGTCCCTCAGTGTTTCACATAACACATTATGGGCCTGCATGCATATCCACAGGGCTGGTGCACACCTATAATGACTGTCCATTATTGCCAGTTGTTGTTGTGTATGAACATGTCTGACATATACCCCGGCAATTACCCTCACTTACAGTACTCTATAGTACGTGTCATGGGTGTGTGTGGCAGGGATGTCCTTGGCCACGGATCACTACATTGGCCGGTCTTGACGCATACATACATATGTGACCTATGATCTGAGAAGCAGCGGCACAATCTGTCGAAGGTTACAAATGTATTCATGTAGTATGCAGGCTTCACACCTATGTACTGATTGAGGTCACATGTACACAAATTTATTTGACATGCAGATACCCGATGTGTGCAATGCACATACTGTTTGAAACATGTCATACCATAGTAAAAGCAAAACCCATACTGCATTGACCACCTGTGGCACACACACACACACTCAGTGTTTGCAGGGCCGAAAACCCCTATCCAATTCTGTTATGATACTAGAGAGATATGCATTAACATGGTGTGCTATATGCAATACTGGGTGGCTTATGTTCTCCTTGGATATTTGTAGGATGCTGACATCATCAGACTTTCCAAAGAGGGATGTACCTCTTTTAATGTGTTTTCCCTGTCTCCAAAAAGGCTACTCCTCTTAAAGGAAATCACACACATACACAACCCCCCCCCACCACACATACACTTAGCAGGACTCAAAACTCCTACTTCACTATGTTATGATGCTATAAAGATACGCATTAACACAGCGCAACATATGCATTACTGGGTGGTTGCTGTTCTCCTTGAATATTTGTAGGATGCTGACATCATCAGACTTTGCAAAGAGGGATGTACCTTTTTTAATGTGTTTTCCCAGTCTCCAAAAAGGCTACTCCTCTCAAAGGAAATCACACACATACATCCCCCCCAACACAAACTTGGCATTTGTAGGACTCAAACCCCTACCTAACTATATTATGTTGCTAAAAAGACACACATTAACACAGCGCACTATATGCATTTCTGGATGGGTGCTGTTCTCCTTGAATATTTGTAGGATGCTGACATCATCAGACTTTGCAAAGAGGGATGTACCTCTTTTAATGTGTTTTCCCAGTCTCCAAAAAGGCTACTCCTCTCAAAGGAAATCACACACATGTGGTGTTTGCAGGACTCAACCCCCTATTTAACTATGTTATGATGCTACAGAGATACACATTAACACAGCACGCTATACACATTACGGAGTGGCTGCTGTTCTCCTTGAATATGTGTAGGATGCTGACATCATCAGCCTTTGCAAAGAGGGATGTACCTCTTTTAATGTGTTTTCCCAGTCTCCAAAAAGGCAACTCTTCTCAAACACTTGGCATTTGCAAGACTCAAACTCCTACTTAACTATGTTATGATGCTAGAAAGATATGCATTAACACAGCGTGCTACATGCATTACTGGGTGGCAGTTGCTCTACTTGAATATTTGTAGGATGCTGACATCATCAGAGTTTGCAAAGAGGGATGTACCTCTTTTAATGTGTTTTCCCAGTCTCCAAAAAGGCTACTCCTTTCAATGGAAATCACGCACATACACTTGACGTTCGCAGGACTCAAACCCCTAACTAACCATGTCATGAGGTTAGAGAAACACACATTAACACAGTGCGCTGCATGCATTACTGGGGGCTACTGTTCTCCTTTAATATTTGTAGGATGCTGACATCATCAGAGTTTGCAAAGAGGGATGTACCTCTTTTAATGCGTTTTTCCAGTCTCCAAACAGGCTACTCCTCTCAAAGGAAGTCACACACATACACACTTGGTGTTTGCTAAACAAAAACCCCTCTCTAACGATGTTATGATACTAGAGAGATACACAACAACACAGCACGCTATATGCTTTACTGAGTGGCTTTTGTTCTCCTGGTATATTTGTAGGATGATGACATCATCAGACTGGATATGGTAATGTGTGTACACATTTTTATGCAATCCCAGGAATGATCCATGTAGGTCGGCAGGTATCAATAGCTTGTACAGGACCCCGTGAGTCTCACCTTGTATGATCTATCTGTGGACACATTGCCATCCCTTCATATGTCAACACATATCTATGCACAGAGTGTTGGTTTTGTGGATACGACATGTGTCTGTGATGTTGATGAAGAGCTGTTCAAAGTATATGTGTGACATGTGTAGCTCTGTTCCGTGATGTATGTCCTGGGTGGCTGCCTTGCAGATGGTGTAGCATGCTTGGGAACCATGATCTGCACATGAACATACCACAGTTGGTAGGGTTGTGTGTTTGTTGGTTTCCAATAGCTTTGTTTATGACTTCTGCCATGATGCACTCCATGGCCTTGCAGATCAGACCTTATAGGCTTACTGGACTATAATTCCCATGGTGTGTTGTGCACCCACACATGTGGGGAGTGCCATATGTTGCTGTAACACATTCGACGGTTCTAGGTCCTATGGAGTGGGTGAGGCTCAACAGACTGTTCTGGTGCAGGGTCTGTTTGTTCTGTAGTGCATGCATGACACATATTGGGAAACAATGTAATCCAATTGCTGCCATGCTTTTGGCTTTGGGGGGAGATGTTCAGCCATTCTACATGTGATATCTCCTGGTATGATGTCAGGGACTATCGTCAGTGGGGGGTGGGTATGTATACATGGGCCTGCCTGACAGGATGTCGGCAATGTCAGTAAGGTACAGTTGTCCCTGACTCAGCACATATATGCGTGTACATTACTATTTATTACATAACTGAAGGACATGTCATGTTTCTCAGTCTGGACTCCTTCCCAGCTACTCTTTACAAAACACTGACAAACCTGAGCACTAATCTCAGTTATACTCTTTTACACACTTAACACCCTACTTATCCTTTGTGATCAGGCTACAGAGTATGTCATCATAATACACTGGCATGTCCAGGGGTCGGTTTCATGTGTAGTCTCCAGTCCAGCTAGTGAATATTGTGGTTATGACACAATGTCACATCTGCCTCATGTACACAGACAACCCTCTCCTCCTCACATCACACTCACATATATGTGGGAGATGTAACAATATTGATATACAGGATGCTGAGCTTTCTCGACCCATGACTGGCATAGTCTATCAGGTGGTGAGGGTGACCACACAGACCACATATCAGTCTCAAATACACCAGTAGTGACAGCAAACACACCCCATTATCACACATACACATATTCGGAGGCTCTACATACACTGCTTAAGCAGCAGAGACCTCCAAAGCAGACACACATACAACTGCTACCCCACTACAATGCCCACATCTCACACAGTTCACAATGTCAGTGTGCCACACAGTCACTGCCCTTTGGGCTAAACAACACACCTGATACACTTGTTATAAGTGACACTTAATTTCAAACACACTATCGTCCCACTCACCAGGCCAGACAGGGGAATAGTCACTTTGAGCTGTCTCTCAGGTGCCAGGATCCACCACATAACACATGCACGCAGGTCACTCCAAAGCAAGCCAAGGACTGGCTACATCATTGTCCGTGCTGGTGCGTACAACCTCAGACATTCCTCCCTGGACCACATGACATGGAACATAGAGGTATTACCCTGACCTTGTCTAGCATCTTACCCTCACCAAGTATGATGTCACAGTATACCAACAAACTGATCACGTTTAACAGTTGGCTAACATATTGGTGTTATTCAAAGGGGATACAGTGTCTGTCACCCTGTGGTGACATTTTCGACATGCCACGTAGCTTCCCTTTTTAAAGCTTGCACCTGTCACCCTTGGACTTTTGAATACTGGCTAGGGCACTTGCTGCCACCATACTGCCCTATTTAAGCAGGGCTCAAAGGACAGAACCATCTCCATACACATTACAGAGTACACGACACTGAGGGTAATGCTTCTCAACACCAGATGTCTTACCCTCAAATTGCGCCCACTCAGGAATCTCCTCAGTATGGAGGTTAGCAATATCTGTGCACTAACAGACACATGGTTGAGGCTCCCACATGCACATCAGCACTACCAGGTTGTATTTTGTACCATGCTTTCTGACCACATAACTCAGAATGGCCAACAAAAATAGGGGAAGTATCCATATACATCACAGATACACATACCTCCAGGTTGGTAGCACTGCACAATGCATCACAGACCATACATATGCACCTAACATTGTGCAAATCTGCCTTTTGGTTTATTGCCTGCTACAGACCACATTCCCCAACACAGCAACCTCACTCAGATTTCCTGGGAACATTGGACCATATGAAGGTCTCCCCAAACACCATTATATTGGGTGACGTCAAATACCCACGAATTGACTGTGGATAGTACTCAGGCCCCAACACCCTCTCCCAACAGTTACTACTATTTCTAAACTCATATGCTATGGCACAACCAGTCACCGCACCCACAAGAGGGGACAACATATTGGACATGATCATCTCCGACATGGGGAGTCTATGTTCCACACCTGCGATATACCCCTCATTGGTAAGGGCAGAACATACTTTATCTCACTGGGCATCCATATCCCATCCCCACATCCATTCTGGGTAATCTTGATGAACTTCCTAAAAGCAAACGTCACACTCCTCCAAACCACGGTGGTATCCATCAGAGACCCTGGGTCAGTGGTAAGTATGGGTCAGACTGCTGAATCCTTTACATACACATTCTATAGACACCTAGTGGATCGCATTGATCGTTACACCCAAAATAACAACTGGACTCACTCCTCCAATGGCAGTGGACCTGTCTGGTAGACCCCAGTCATTAATATGTTTTACAACAAATGGGGGAAGCTACTACATGATAGAGCACAATCCCAAACAGGGAAGGCATCTGTGATCTGTACTAGCGGACTGCTACAATCACTCGGGTATTTATGTCAGGCACGCTTCTAACGGACAATTGCACCAGACACATCGGACACTCACAAGGCCTTCTTCAGTTGATTCAGGTACCTGGCTGGACACTCACTGATATGCTGCATGTTACTGCATACTGACTAAACATACCCTGAACCCACTGACATTGCCATCATCCTGGCAAACAGGTTCAGTGCAGATGTGTCCCCCCATCCCCCCGAAGGTGGTACTGTCCATACCAACAGAGTGTAACCTCCCAGACATCACAGGTAAAGAGGTGAGTGCTGCCATCCCCACAGCGGACATCACAGCATTAATGGGACCAGACGGTGTCCCTGCCTGTGTCATACACAGCCTTCATGACAGACGTAGCATTCACATTACATCACTGTTCGATATAAGAGTTACTGCAGGATATGTACCCACAGAATTGTATATTGTAATGGGACTCATGCATATAAACATGGGAAACCTACAGACACTGGGTCCTACACATTACATCATTGTTGTGGGCAGATCTTGCCTGTTGGAACTGTTCATATTCTTTCAACAGTTACCAGATCCACCAGTGTTGGGACGGTTGTCCACAGAGCCTGCCTGGACCTTGCACAACCCTTCAACACAATACCCGATAGGCTCACCAGCATCAATATCGACACATATCTGACATGATGGGTTGCTACCTGGAGCAGGGATAGCACCCACATGCTCAGTGTTTCTGATGCCATGTCTGACTATACACCAGTTACACCTGGCATCTCACAAGGCTCAGTCCTGGGACCTCTCTTGTTCTGTATATATTTGTGTGATGTACAGGCTATCATAGGAGGGATATGGCTGCCCATATTCGCAGATGACTGCAAACTGGGTGCCATAATCGGCTCTCCTGCTGGCACATGTATACTCATACAGGGTCTCACAGAGATCAGTTGACTGGTGCCTGAGCCATGGCCCACGGCTACATGCCATTATTTGCATAGTCATCCCCTTTGAGGATGACAATATGCCCACACATTACCACATAGGTTGTAATCCATTACATACAGTAGTAGTTGTTTGGGTTTGGGGACACGACCTGTTCGTACTCTCGCCTTTGACAATCCTATTGCCATAGTGGTTAGACAGTACGTCTACATAGCCCACCATATCCCACATGGTTTCACATGTTGATCACGTGTGGTCATTGTGCCCCATACTCTTCACGACCATGCTTGGTTACTATGCCACCTTTGGGATGTACCTTACCTGACACCTGCAGCAACTGTAATGGCCACAAATGTTATTCTTCAAGCAGAAGTAGGGACTCACACAGATGCCCTGCACAGTTCTGATACAGTAACCCCAGCTCTACTCAGTCACTTACCACCTACACGGATGTGTTGTGTGCCTGTAGTTGAAGGCAATATCTGACCCAGACTTACCGGACATGCTCCACCTCAGGATATCTGACTCCCTTGCTGCTACACACTCCTCGGACATATACCTCAGCACTGATGTTAAAAGGACATGCTGGGGGGACAGATTATTATCAGAAATCCTCCACTTACTCCAGAGTGTAGTCCCAGTTTTGCATAAGCAGAGCCACCCACTGACCACCTACAGGTGACATCTTGACAAGTGGATGGGTGATCGCATGTTTACCCATGGGATATCTTCTGGGTCCCTGCTAGAGAGAGGCACAATACACTGAACGTAAATGGGCTATCTTGTGTGAACTACTATTCACAGGCACAGTGCTCTGATTTGAGTGGGTTGCAGTAGCCAAACACACTCTGGCTATGCTTGTACATGCCCTAGGGCAGATAGCCTAGTATCAACCTCTGAACCTATGATAATTTTCATGATGCACAATGTTTATTACTGATACTGTTTGCAGGTTTTTATCATCTTTGCTTTCACACTTTATATGAACCGCTTGGGTATCTGCAGAACATATTTGCTTATGGCAGGGTTCCACTATATTATATACGTGTCTGTTGTCATATAAGTGTGTGCACAGGGCAGATTGCTGTGTAGTGAGAGGTTCCTGGGTTAACACATGCAACTGCCTGCTATGTGTGGCCCAGTGCTTTACTCCAACGTGACATGGCCCAAGTGTGTGAGCATGCCCAGTTCAGACTGTCAGTGTTCTGTTGCCTGACATTTGTCTCATGTATTCAAGTGTGTGAGCATGCCCAGTGTGACCTTTCAGTATGTTGCTGTCTGAGGTCCACTGCATTTGTTGATGTATGTCTACATGTCTATTATTAACATTTGTACTGTGTGTGTTGAAAGTCAGGTTCTATTCTTACTGCAGGACTCACCTTTGTGTCATAACTCGACAGGGATTATGCTGTACCTGCAGGGTTTCCGTGAAATACTTTGCATAGACTTATCAACATTTCTTCATACAGGCTAACCGCCACACTACTGTCATAGTTTAGTGGTTCAATACTATGACTATAGTGCACAGTATCCTGGGTTCAAAGCCCATTGCTGCTTATATTCTCATACTGAGCAGACCAGACTCCTTAGGAGCCAGTAGAGCAAATATGAGCATGTTGGCTTTTGTTCAGCTATGCCCCACCTAGACCCAGCTTGTCTAACATTTCATCAAAATTAACCATCATCGCTGGACATTGGCCAATATTACTCTACATTGACCACATTTGTAGTAGTTGGTGTGTGCAATTGTGTTTACATTGACTTCATGATGGTAAACGCTGTTTAGCACTGCTTTATATTGCTTAACACATGGCAATCATGCCTCAGGTGTTGATGCAGGGCTGCCTATGTCAGATGCACATACTACACTCCCTATACATGTTTGAAAGCAGGTAGTGTCAACATAGGCATCCCATTTACTATATGTGCGGGTCAGAGGGAGGTATAATTTTCAGAGTTCCTACTGAGCCAGTGTATGTGCTATGCATTGCCTCTTTGCCAAGGCCAAAGCATACTGGGCACACCTCCTTCTGCCTACTGGGGCAGGCTCAGGTTGTTCCTCCTCCGAGTCACGCTCTGCCTGTGATGGCCTTGGCAATGGTGGGGGGCTGTTTGGCCCAGGCCTATGCTGGTCCTGCTGCAGCTGTTTTCGTATGATCATATTATGTAGCATAGCTCATACCATGACAATCTGGGTACATGTAGTTGGTGAGTACTGCAAGGCTCCACCAGATGTGTCCAGGCACCGGAACCGTGACTTGAGCAGCCCAAACACATGCTCAATTACATTTCATGTTTGTGCGTGTGCCTCATTATGGCGTTCCTGTTCAGGTATGTGTGCGTTTCTGATGGGTGTCATCAGCCATGGCTCCAGTGCATAGCCAGCATTCCCCACTAGGTGACCATGTGGGATGTCCCCATTGGCAAATGTCTGGTACAGCTGCATCAGATGCCAGATATGGGAATCATGGTAGCTTCCAGGGCAGCCAGCACACACATTCAGTATTATGCCCAGGCATCACACACAACCTGGCAGTTGATGGTGGGGAAGCCCTTGCAGTTGAAGTAGACCCTACCCCGCTCACCGGCTGGTGCTTTGATGCATATGTGTGTGCAGTCTATTGCACCCACTACCTCAGGGTATTCCGCTATTTGCTGGAAGAGATGCATATTGCTGGCCAATACCTCACAGGAATTGGGGAAATATACATGATCACCGACATGTGCTGACATGGCATCCAGGAACTGGTGCAGTTCCCTGGATGCTGATGCCTGTGATATCCCCATCATATCACCAGTTGGTCTCTGGAAGGTACCTGTTGCTAATATTCTTAGGCCAACACATACATTAGTTTCCACTGGAATGGATTCCCCTTTGTTGGTTCTGTGTGTGAGGCGTGGCCTGCACAGCTCAACAATTTGCTGCAAGAGGTCTCTGTCCACTCTATAGTGCTCCACTATCTCCAGCTCATGTAGCCCCTGGTAGGTAACCCTGGGCCTGTACACTCTTCTCCGTCTCCTCACTGTGGGTTGTTCAGCAGCATTTGCATTATCACCACCCTCAGCATGTTGCATATGTCGCCTTATAACAGCAATGGCAGCCCCTAACATTTTTTGTCTCAGTGAAGCCTTTTCAGTTTTCACTTCTATTAGCTTACTGCAGTGTTGCAGTGTCTCTTGAGAGAAACATAATGGACTGTTTGCAGAGTTTTAAGTGCTGGGCTGGGCTAGTGTTCTGCTTGGGTAATTGCCTGATTTTGATTGTTTTCACCTGCGAGCTCTGCTAGTACTCCCTGGTAACTTCCACTATTTGGTGTGCTTCCTTTTTCCTTACTGTTTCCTCAGGGGGGGGGGGACCGCCATGCACACAAGCGCAAACACGCACACAGCAGCTAACATGCATGCACGCATGCTTACACGGAATAAAACTTGCTTATTCTTCTTACAACGTGCTCACACTGGCGCAAACGCGCTTACAACTGTTTACACATCCTTACATATACTTACTCAAGCCTACACGTGCGCACACACGCTTACACGTGTGCACACTGTCTTACTCAGGTTTACTGGCAAGTGCATGCACGCTCAGCAAGAAACTTTGGTGCTATCCACGGCATACACCTTCGATTCTTGACTTTACCTTGCCTACCTGTTGACACACCTCTTTCACTATTATGTAAATGTAAGCTGACACATGTCACTCTGCTCCAATGAGCTTCACTCCGTTCATACATACCCCCCTCGTGATGTCACCTATCTTCTACTCTGTTAATCCCCTTATCCTACTCCTACACTCCACTGACTGTGCTCACTTGCTATGTAAACTTGTGAATCACTATCCTAAGTCTCATTTGCATAGGATTGCCTACTAATGCTTAGTTACATCTCTTAGACTGAGCTTCCCCCCTTAGCAACCTCTACTGGTGGCCATGTTGTCTTCAGCCTGCCATTCTCTTGCATTGTAAATTCATTTTAGCTATAAAATCCACATTTGTGGATCTTAATTATTCATTTCCTGCTTTTTAGGGTGCAGTGCGTTTGCACGGCGCTGCACTATGGTTAAACCCCTGTGATCGGGATAAAAAAAAAAGTTATTTTATTTTTAATTTGCATCACTTCCCATTGCCAATGGCCATATTTTTGGCCATTGGCATGCTTCCTCCTGTGAATTCATGCTTTTTTTCCAACTGACACGGCTCTGTTTTGCTATTTGCAGAACCGTACTCAGTTATCAACTGAGTACATTTCTGCAAATAACACTACTCCTACTCGGACAGGTTAGGGTTTCCTGGATTGCAAATTTACCTCATTTGCATGGCTTTCACCTGCAATTGAGGTAATTTGCATATCCCAGCCCTGCCCATGTAGGACTAGTTTGGAGAGCTCAGTTGCACGCCCCTACCGGCTGTTCCTGGATCGCTCGGCGGACATGTTGGCTGCATGGAGTCTTACTCTACTCTAAGATTCTGTGCAAGCCTTCGTGAATCTGGCCCTATGTCACAACCAATTGACTGTTCTGGCAAGCAAAGGGAAACTGGACAGCAGAAGAATGTGTTATAAATATGAGATACACATTTTAACAGCTCTTTGAGCTGCCTTCATAGCTGCTTGTAAGTTTTCCCAAGTTTTTTACATTTGTCTGTATCTTTCAACCTTCCATCACCTAAATGAGGAACACTGCCACTCACAATGTGGAACAAATGGGTGAAATGCGGAACACGTTCTAACAGCTTACCAATAATTTCAACTAGGAAAGTCACAGAATGGTCAAAATGTGTACTTTACTTATAAAATGTTCTTTTGATAAATTATTATGATTCAGTATTACTTACCATGGATCAGTTAAAAAAATTCTAACACTTAATGTGTGACAGAACCTTTCAATGTGAAATTTTGAGGAACATGGACTTTTTTAAGACCCAAAATGAAGAATGTTCTTCGTAATGAGGTACACTTGAGAGGTATGGTCCACATGTTGATATGTTGTGTAGTGTTTCAGTTTTTGATGATGGAAATGCAGCTATAGCAACAATGTTGGTATGGATGGCATGGTAATAACAAACTGAACTCAACTGAATAAAACTTAGCAGAAGATTTTAAGAAATTTCTACTTTTAATTCATTCAGACATCAAAACTACACATGGATATAAATTCTTCCTCTGAGAATTGCTCAAACTCAGTTATAATAACATATAAAATCATGCATGCAGCATTTAAAATCTGCCTGCCAAAAGCTTTCTGTGAGTTACTATGATCAGCCATTCCCTTTTTGTACTATCCCAAGACATTCAAGTCTAATTTTTTTCTGTTGGTGTCAGTTTTACAGAGCAGGAATAGAATCCTATGTGGTTCATTTGATTGATACATATTTGTTTTTCATAATTTTAGGTTTTCACTGGAGGACTGGAAAGCTGTAATATCGAGTGGTTGCCTATGGTTGTCATATTTCAGTTGTTTCATTGTATCTTTGCATTTTGGGCTATTTTAATGTGTGAGAATCATCAAGTGCTTCTTATTTTAATGGGACCTGACATATTCATTTGCTCTTAGATTTCTTGTTCCTAGAATCTGTTTCAAGCTCCAATTTTATGAATCATCCTACCTACAATGAAAAATTTTAATGCTATGTAAATTGTAATGGCAGTAGTCTGAATCAGTGCTATCTTGCACAGAATCTGGAACCTGACATTTTTTTAAACTTTTTGCCTAAATAACTCAGATTTGCATTTTTAGCACTGCAGCTATCTCTTAAGAGTAGCTGTAAATCATCAGCAAAATATAATAGATGAACTGCAGATATTTAAAGGTTGCACATTTTTGGTCCTTCAGCTGCTGACAACCCATCCCTCATACTCTTCCTGAGGTTTCAAAATAATCTCTTTAATCAAGGAGCTGTTAAGCAACCACTTTTTTCTTTGGCATCAAATAGATTTCAACAGATATGTAGAATAATGTTTAAAACTACTTTTTGTCATTTGTCAGTGTCTGCATTATGGAGCTGTGTTTTTTTTTCCTTTAATGCTAGTGAACTGTATTGTACTTGTATTCAAGTGTTTTATAATTTCTTTCTTGGTATCCCTATGTTTACTGTACAGAGCTATATAAAATAGGTAGAACTTGCTGTTCTTTCATTGGTTATGAGATCTATTTTCTTTTTACTGAGACACAAATGTATTTGTGACATTCTCACTCATCTGTTGTATTGTTAGCTACTGACTGGATTTGTTAAACTGTAGCATACTGACATTTTGTCCAAGTCGTGATCTCTGAGTCCAGCAAATTTATTTATTCTCTATGTTTTGCATATTGCTAGGATATGCAAAATATTGAAATAATTTATTAGACTGTGGCACTTAGAGAAATAATAATGAAGAGTTACCGAATAGCTGGGTAACTACAGCAGAGCTAATAAGGAAGACTGCTAGGAAGGTGCTTGGTGTGACATCTGGACAGAGGAAGGAGGACAAGGAGACATGGTGGTGGAATGAGGAAGTACAAGAGAGTATACAGAGGAAGAGTCTGGCGAAGAAGAAGTGGGATTGTCAAAGAGATGAAGAAAGTAGACATGTGTATAAGGAGATGAGGCACATGGCAAAGAGAGAGATGGTGAAGGCTAAGGATAAGGCATATAGAGAGTTGTATGAGAGATTGGACACTAAAGAGGAAGAAAAGGACCTGTACCGATTGACTAGACAGAGAGCAGAGCTGGGAAAGATGTGCAGCAGGTAAGGGTGATAAAGGACAGTGAGGGAAACGTTCTCACAAGTGAGGAGAGTGTGTTGAGTAGATGGAAAGAGTACTTTGAAGGGTTGATGAATGAAGAGAATGAGAGAGAGAGAAGGTTGGATGATGTGGGGATAGTGAATCAGGAAGTGAAGCAGATTAGCAAGGAGGAAGTAAGGACAGCTATGAAGAGGATGAAGAATGGAAAGGCTGTTGGCCCAGATGAGATACCAGTGGAAACATGGAGGTTCTTAGGAGAAATGGCAGTGGAATTTTTAACCAGATTGTTTAATGAAATTTTGGAAAGTCAAAGGATGCCTGAGGAGTGGAGAAAAGGTGTTTTGGTACCTATCTTTAAGAATAAGGGTGATGTGCAGAGCTGCAGTAACTACAGAGGGATAAAATTGATCAGTCACAGCTTGAAGTTATGGGAAAGAGTAGTGGAAGCTAGGTTAAGAAGGGAGGTGATGATTAGAGATCAGCAGTATGGAAAGAGCACTACAGATGCAATATTTGCTCTGAGAGTGTTGTTGGAGAAATACAGAGAAGGTCAGAAGGAGTTGCATTGTGTCTTTGTGGACTTAGAGAAAGCATATGACAGGGTGCCTAGAGAGGAGTTGTAGTATTGTATGAGGAAGTCGGGAGTGGCAGAGAAGTATGTAAGAGTGGTACAGGATATGTACAAGGGTAGTTTGACATTGGTGAGGACTGCGGTGGGAGTGATAGATACGTTTAAGGTGGAGGTGGGATTACATCAAGGATCAGCTCTGAGCCCTTTCTTATTTGCAGTGGTGATGGACAGGTTGACAGATGAGATTTGACAGGAGGCCCCGTGGACTATGATGTTTGCAGATGACATTGTGATATGTAGTGAGAGTAGGGTCCCGGTTGAGGAGACCCTGGAGAGGTGGAGATATGCTTTAGAGAGGAGAGGAATGATGGTCAGCAGGGCTAAAACAGAATATATGTGTGTAAATGAGAGGGAGGGTAGAGGAATGGTGAGGATGCAGGGAGTAGAGTTGGTAAAGGTGGATGAGTTTAAGTACTTGGGATCAACAGTTCAGAGTAATGGTGGGTGTGGAAGAGAGGTGAAGAAGAGAGTACAGGCAGGGTGGAATGGGTGGAGAAAAGTGTCAGGAGTGATTTGTGACAGACGGATACCAATAAGAGTGAAAGGGAAGGTCTACAAGAGGGTAGTGAGACCAGCTATGTTATATGGGTTGGAGACGGTAGCATTGTCGAAAAGGCAGGAGTCAGAGCTGGATGTGGCAGAGTTAAAGATGTTAAGATTTGCACTGGGTGTGACTAGGATGGACAGGATTAGGAATCAATATATTAGAGGGTCAGCTCAGGTTGGACAGTTTGGGGACAAAGCAAGAGATGCAAGATTGCGTTGGTTTGGACATGTGCTGAGGAGGGATGCTGGGTATATTGGGAAAAGGATGCTAAGGATGGAGCTCCCAGGTAAGAGGAAAAGAGGAAGGCCTAAGATAAGGTTTATGGACATGGTGAGAGAGGACATGCAGGTGGTTGGTGTAAAAGAGCATGATGCAGAGGACAGGAAGAAATGGAAACAGATGATCCGCTGTGGCGACCCCTAATGGGAACAGCCGAAAGAAGATGATGATGATGAGAGAAATAATAGTGAACTGATCTCTTATGTTTAACAATGGATTGCCAGATAATTGTTACTCTATATTCTATACTTAATTATAGATTCATATTTGAATACTATGTTACCTGCCCTAAAGGACAATTTTAAGCCAAGCCAATAATCTAAGATCAGAACTAAACCCTGTACCTTGCATCCACAATGCAAAGCCCTTAACCATTATGCCAAACCCACCCCCATGTAATATTTTTATAAGTAAATACTAGGCTAGCTGCCATTTAAATTGCAGTTATTACAATGCATGTCATTTCCATTTACAGCAGTAATGCTTTGGGGTGTTTTGTAATTAAATGATATTAGTAATAAGCTTAGAAGGTGACTAGATTTATTCTGAATAAGTGGCTAACATTTTGTATTCATCCCATGATAAATGAGATGAAAAAAAAAAATTCATATAATTTGATCTGAACTTGTGTAATTTGAGTTTTAATCTGATCTTTACACATAGCTAGGCACTGTTGTTCTATCATGCTAACTTTATATGCATACAGTGTTTCTTTAATTGTTCTTTGTTTGTCTAAACTATGATGCTGGACTAAAGAGAAGCTGTCTACTCTCATCATTGAAAGTGGTTCCCTGAATAAGAAAGCTACTTTGGGAAGTCTCATAAATGTTTGCCATCTCAGTGGGTTTAAGTGGGTTTAAGGCTAATGGTATCAAGGATATGCTCTTTGCTTAGCAGTGCTGACTTTAGGAAGCAATTCAATCCAGTCATAGCTTTCTAACTGGTAAGTAAAATTTGGAAAGGTCTGAAATGGAAAGTGGATTAATGATGATACCTCAAATGGATTCTAACAACTCCTTTATGTAATGTGTAACTGTTGGTCAAGATTTGTGCAAAGAGGTAAATAAATAGAATCAAATGCCCATGGTTATTGACAAGTCATAGTCAGCAATGTACATGAGGTGTTTGATACCCTGCTTTATTGGATGTCATATCTCACAAATAGAAAACGTTTACGTAACATAAAACATTAAAGAGTGTAATTAAAAGTTTACGTCTCTTTACGAAACATATTTTGCAAGTGTACTGTTATCTGATTACATTATTGCATACATATTGTAGTTCTTCACTTCAGTGCTCCTAAATACGGACTGTTATAGGCAAAATGCAAGAGTACGAGAATCCGTCTACCTGGGTGAGTGGTACTCGTCATACTACATATTAGTACACATTTTATGCATTTTTTGTGTTATTATTAGATACTTATACAGGGCCCATACTTTGAAAAACTATCCATGGAATTGCAGCTCAAATCCTACCTTAAAACTCTTTATACCTGCAATTCCTTTCATGATAATGGGTCATAACTGATGCCTATGTCATTCCCACTTCTAATCTTCAAATAACAAGAAAACCAAGCCAAAGAAAAACTCAGCAGACCACCGGGCTAAAAACACAATTTTTAATCCAGGAGTAACAGTTAGCACTTTCCAGGTTAAAACCCTTCTTCAGACAATGACATAAAATCACAGAGCATTATTTATAACAAGCAAACCCTCAATGTTCATTACAGATAGAATAGACAACCAGTAAATTAATGCATGAAAACTAACATATCTGTACACACCTTGCAAGTGTATGTACTGTTTTTATTCAAGGAAATTCCTAGCATTTCAGGCCTTAATGGCTATGGCTATCAAGATGAAATATTAATGTTTTCCTTAATATTCCAAGATCTCTTGTTTTACTGAAGATAGCATTATAAATCTGCTGTTCACTATTTGCATGTCCAAAATAATGTCAGTGGTTGAAAAGCATTTCTGGCATAATATACTTACATGGTTAACAAATAAAGATAAATAGTTAAAGTCTGAACAGAGCACCATATAGGTACAGCATGTTTAATTAATACAGAAGAGCTCAAGAGGGAGAAAAAAGGGAGCAATGTGTATGTGTGTATTTGTAGTAATTTCTGGGATTATGGTAGAAAGTCTCTGGGCCAGATTCACGAAGGCTTGCACGGAGTCTAAGAGTAGTGTAAGACTCCATGCAGCCTTCGCGATCCAGGAACAGCCCAAAGTCCGTGTAAGAGCCAAGCTAAAACGGCTCTTACACGGAGTGGGCGTGGATAAGCTAATCACCTCACTTGCAGCCGAATAGCATGCAAATGAGGGTGATTAGCGATCCAGGAAGCCCAGAACAGCCCGTGTAAGAGCCGTTTTAGCTGCAGAAATGTACTCAGTTGACAACTGAGTACGTTTCTGCAAAAACTACAATGGAGCCATGTCAGCTCCAAATAAAGGGTGCATATGTGTCAGGCAGCATGCCAATGGCCAAATACGTGGCCATTGGCAAAGTAACCTGATGCAAATATATTAAAAATATAATTTTTTTTCGGCGATAACCCAGCGCAGCCCCGCGCAAATGGGCTGCGCTGTATAAAACATAAAAACGAAGGTTTTAAACCTACAAATGTAGGTTTTATGCAATACATGGAATGTCAATGCAGGGACCAGCAGACCAAAACCAACATGGCCACCGTGTAGTGGTTGCTAAGGGGGGAAGCTGAGTCTAAGAGATGTAACTAAGCATTAGTAGGCGATCTGATGCAAATGAGTGTAAGGATACTGAATTCCACTGTCACATAGCAAATGAGCACATTCTGAGTAGTGTAAGAGTTACGTAAGGGGGAGGAACAGAGTAGGAGATAGGTGACATCACAGGGGGGAATGGTAGAAAGAAATGAAGTTCATTGGAGGTTAGAGTTACATGACAGATGTCAGACAGATATCATGGAAAGAAGTGTGCCACTAAGTAAGCATGAGAAAGTCAAGAAATGGAAGGTGTACACTGTTGCCTACACCAAAGTTTCTTGCTGGATGTGTATGCGACGTGTGCACGCCACGCCGAGTAAGGCAGTGTGCAGTAAGGCAGTGTGGCGCATGTAAGGCAGACTGAGCATGTGGGAGCGTGTTGTGAGATGTTTAACACCGTTTGCGCGGGCGTGCACACGTTTTAAACTGAATAAGCAGATTCTGAACTGTGTAAGTATGTGTGCGCGCGTGTAAGCCACTGTGAGCGTGTTTCTGCTGGTTTGCACACGGCTCCTCCCTGAGGAAACAGAAAGGAAAAAGGAAGCAACAGATTTAGTAGGAAGTTAGCAGGGAATACTGCTGGAGCTAGCAGGTGAAAACAATTAGATGCAGGCAATTACACAGGCAGAATAGTAGCCCAGCCCAGCACTTAAAACTCTGCAAACAGCAGTGCAGAATATTTCTCTCAAGAGACACTGCAAGACAGGAGTTAAGTTATCAGAAGTGAAAACTGAAAAAGCTGAACTCAGAGCAGAAATGTTAGGGGCTGCCATAGCTGTTATAATGAGACATAGGCGACTTGCTGAGGGTGGTGACAATGCAGATGGTGCCAGACAACCCACAGTGAGGAGACGGAGAAGAGTGTACAGGCCCAGGGTCACCTACCACGGGTTACATGAGCTGGAGATAGTAGAGTGCTATAGAGTGGACAGAGACCTCCTGCAGCAAATAGTGGAGCTGTGCAGGCCACGCCTCACACACAGAACCAACAGAGGGGAACCCATCCCAGTGGAAACCAAGGTATGTGTTGGCCTAAGAATACTAGCAACAGGTACCTTCCAGAGACCAACTGGTGATATGATGGGGATATCACAGGCATCAGCCTCCAGGGTACTGCACCAGTTCCTGGATGCCATGTCAGCACATGTCGGTGATCATGTATATTTCCCCAATGCCCGTGAGGTATTGGCCAGCAATATGCATCTCTTCCAGCAAATAGCAGAATACCCTGAGGTACTGGGTGCAATAGACTGCATGCACATATGCATCAAAGCACCAGCCGGTGAGCGGGGTAGGGCATACATCAACCGCAAGGGCTTCCCCTCCATCAACTGCCAGGTCGTGTGTGATGCCCAAGGCATAATAATGAATGTGTGTGCTGGCTGTCCTGGGAGCTACCACGATTCCCACATCTGGCATTTGACGCAGCTGTACCAGACATTTGCCAATGGGGACATCCCGCACGGACACCTAGTGGGGGATGCAGGTTATGCACTGGAGCCGTGGCTGATGACACCCATCAGAAATGCACACACACCTGAACAGGAACGCCATAATGAGGCACACGCACAAACACATAATGTAATAGAGCGTGTGTTTGGGCTGCTCAAGTCATGGTTCCGGTGTCTGGACACATCTGGTGGAGCCTTGCAGTACACACCAACTACATGTACCCAAATTGTCATGGTATGTGCTATCCTACATAATATGATCTTGCGAAAACAGCTGCAGCAGGACCAGCATAGGGCCGGGCCAAACAGCCCCCCACCATTGCCAAGGCCATCACAGGCAGAGCGTGACTCGGAGGAGGAACAACCTGAGCCTGCACCAGTAGGCAGAAGGAGGCATGCCCAGTATGCCCTGGCCTTGGCAAAGAGGCAATGCATAGCACATACACTGGTTCAGTAGGAACCCTGGGAATGATACCCCTCTCTGACTCACTCATACAGTAACAGGGATGCCTAACATGACACAACCTGCTCTCAAACATGTACGGGGAAGTGTAATATGCGCATCCGACAGAGACAGCCCTGCAGCACCACCTGAGGCATGAATGCTATGTGTTAAGTAATGTAACACCATGTACTATATGCACACCTGAGGACCCTGACTAACATCCTACCCTCACCAAGCATCATGCCACAACATGACAATGAGATGATCAAGTGCAACAATTGACTGAAGTATCGCAGTTAGTCAAAGGGGATCCAATGTGTGCCAGTCTGGGATGACATGCTGAGCATGACATGATGCACCACCTGCTAGGACTGGCATGCACCTATCAGTGCAGGCCGTATGGATACTGGCAAAGGCTGTTGTCACCCACAGTGTGCCCTGAATAGGTAAGGCTCAAAACACAAACCTATCTCCATAGGTATCAGAAGGGATAAGAATAAGATAAGGGATAAGTTGAAACAGCAAGATGCATGCAGTCTAAACTCACCCAGTATGGAGAATGTTGATATCTGCGCTGTAACAGAAAACTGAGCCAAGGACCACAACAGCACCCTAACACTACCAGGTTACACCTCATACTGTGCTGTACAGCCTCAAAACTTGGAACAAGCTACAAAAGGAGGGTGACTAGCAAGAATTGTCAAGGATAACCACACTCCCATGTTGGTACCACAACAAAAGCAGCACGGACTAGCCATGCTCAAGTAACAGTGGCTAAAACTGCCCCCCAGTTTATAGCCTGCTACAGACTACTGTCCCAACACCAGGAACTGCACCCGGCCTATGCTGGAATACATGAATATATCAAGTCCTCCAAACCATATTATATTGGGTGACTGCAAATACCCAGACATAGACTGGGAGCATTATACTAGCTCCAACAGTGTAGGACAAAAGTTCATAGAATCCATAAACCAAAAGGCCCAGGAACAACGTACCACTCCCACAAGAGGGGTAAGCATACTGGATGTGATAATCAGCAACATGCGTACTGGATGGCAAGATCAGAAGTGTATTGCTCACTGGTAAAACCAGACCATAGAGTAATCAGACTGGATATACAAATCCTGACCACAGTCCCTGGCCAGAAAACCACAGTGGAAAACATGTGTTAAGCAATATTTGCACTCCTCCAAACTGATGTGGAATCCATTAAAGGTCCTGTGCAGGTGCAAAATATGGGCCACACCTCAGAACCTGTAATACAGCCATTCCATGAACACTGCCAGGAATGCTTGGATTATGCAGTCCTAAATTAAAACAAGACACAATGCCATACACACAGAAATCTGGCATGGTGGACACCAGCCATAACCAAACCATGCAAGAGAATGAGGAAGCTACTACATGATAGAGCAAACATAAACAATGAAGTAATCACTGATCAGTAGTATGGCAATAAAATCTGTCCACACATACAATCCACTAAGGCCAGCCACAACAAGTGGAATCTGTGAATCCTGAGGCTATGTTACACCTGCCCCAAGTACACAGACAACCCCAACTCCACCCAAGAAATACAAATATATGTGAGAGATGCAACCATCTATCCAAACTGGAGGCTGAGCTCCCTCAACGCAGTACTCCCAAAACAAGTCAGGAGGAGAAGGTAACCACACACACCACAAACACAGTCCCACATAGACCTATCACAACTGCAAACCAAACACATAAACACAGAAAACATTCCCGGAGGCACAAACTACAAACACAGCACACCAACAGAGGCCTCTAAAGCAGACACCCAATCAAACAACCTCCAAACATAGCACATGCAACACATAGTACACAAAGCTGGTGTGCCAAACAGTCACAGGCCAGAAGGAGAAACAACATGCCTGATACAGTTGTAATAGGTGACCCCATAGTCAGACACACTGCTGTCCCGCACCAGACTGAACAAGGGAAAGGGTACAGTAAGCTGCCTGTAGGCTGCCACAATATGCCACATAACAGAAGTATGCAGGTCACTCCAAAGCAAGTAGAAATATGATGCAGTCATAGTCCATGCTGGTGTGAATGACCTGAGATGTACCACCCTAGACTACATGAAAAGAGACATAGATGAGCTATCTGATTATGTAGTCCAGGCCGGTATGACACTCACTGTTTGCAGCATCCTACCCTTACCAAGAATAATGCCACAGTACAAACACGGAATGATCAGTCATAGCAAGTGGCACACTTACTGGTGTCATTCCAAGGGGATCCAATGTCTGTCTGCTTGGGATGTCATGCTTGACAAGCCACGCAGTTGTTCTTGGGATGGCCTGCACCTGTTACCCCTGGGCGTATGAATATTGGATAAGGCCTTTGCCACCTCCATAGAGCCTTTTGTAGGCAAGGCTGAAAAGACTGACCCACCACCCTAGAAAACATAAGTGGGAAGAAACATAAGGTAAATTCTGACCAATGCCAGATGTGTACACCCCAATATGCATGCTCCCAAGGCCATCCCCAGTATGGAGAACATCGATGTCTGTGCAGTGACAGAAACCTGCTGCAAGCCTCCTGACAGCACACCAGCACTACCAGGTTATACCACGTATCATGTGTCATGGCCCCAAAACCTGGAACAAAACATAAAAGGAGGGTGAGTATCCATAGTCAGCACAGGCACCCATACGTCCAGGTAACTGACAATGCACAAGGCATTGGAGTCCACCCATGTGCAAATAACTGTAGGCAAGACTGCTGTACAGTCTGTAGCATGCTACAGACCGCACTCTCACACACAGTAACCCCACCCAGCCGTCCTGAAGACACTGGACAGTATGAATGTCCCACCAAATACCAAACAAGGTACCACAAATTACCACATAGGTGGTAAACCATTATGTATGGAAGGAATAACCATGGACCTAGGGACACAAGTGGACAGTAACCTGTTATGTGACACCCACATTGCCAATTTGGCTAGGAAGACTATCTACATTTGACACCGTATCAGGAAAGGATTCACATCTACGTCAACAGAGGTCATTGTGCCCCTATACTGTTCTCTAATCACACCCATAATCTAGTACAATGCCTCATATGGGATGTACCTTACCTGACACCTGCAGCAGTTAGAAAGACATCAAAGGTACCTCACCAAGAGGATAAAGGGTCTCAAATATATGTCATATGCTGCCTGGCTGTAGACACCCCAGCTGAATGCAGTCACATACTGCCTACACAGAGGCATTGCATGCCTGTTGTAGGAGGCCATGCCCAACACAGGAGTAATGGACATGCTCCACCCCAGAAAACTCAAATCCATCGGAGCTGTGAGAGTGAGAGATGTCAACCTCAACAAATAATGAAATAGGATGTGCTGGTGGGACAGATACAAAATCCAGAGGCTCCCCACACCCTGGACCAGAATCCCACTCCATGTTAGGCAGAGCCCCTCACTGACACTCTTCAACAGGAATCTTGCCAAGTGGATGGATGATTGTAGAGTTACACTGGGGGTCTTCACTGTGTCATGTCCAGACAGTGGCACAGCAAAGCAAAGCATAAATGGCCATAATATTCACATAGCAAGGGGTGGCAAAAGCCACACACACTCTGGCTAGGCTAACAAATGCCCTAGGGTGGATAGCCTAGTATGAACCTATGAAGATACAAATTGTACAGGACACTAAGGATAATCCCAAGGCTTTCACAACTGATGGTAGGAACCATGTTGGGAATTCACAGATATGCCCTGAATCACACAAATATCACAAACACACACACATATTGCCAACATACATCCTGACAGGTGCAGTGCAAACCCCCCCCCCCCCCGAATGCAGAATATCTATCCCAGCAGACTGCTGGCCCCCTGATATTGCAGATGCTGAGGTAACAGCCAACATCTACAAAGCAAAACACACAGCAGCAATGGTATGAGATGGTGTCCTGGGCTTAGTGCAACATGGACTCCAAGATGAATGGAATGCCAAACCACACTACTGCTCAATGTCAGCCTTACCACAGAATATGTACCCAAAGAGCAGTGTACAACAACAGTGGTCCTTCTCAACAAAGGTGTTGCCTGAATGGATACTGAAAACTACTACCCCAGAATCCTGAGAAGCTCGGTTTGCACAGCTATGGAAAGGATCAGCATGTACCACAGGCATAAAGATATTGGGGACCTACTGACACCGGACCCAACCCAGTTTGGCTTTCTCAAGTGCAGATCCTGCCCCTAAACATGTTTGACTCAATTGAAACAGTCATTAAGGTCATTGATGAGGGCAATGTGGTCCACACAGTGTAGCTGGACCTTGCAAAGGCTTCTATACAATACCCTACGTGTTCATTATAGATAAGCTCACCAGCTTAAATATAAACCCACATGTCAGTAGAGGGGTTGCAAACCAGACCAAGGACAGAACAAACATGGTCAGACATGCTGCAGCCATGTCAGACTACAAACCAGATATAACTGGCATCCCACAAGGCTTTGTCCTGGGATCTCCCTCGTCTGGTATATATGTCCCATAGGTACAGGCAAACATGGAAGGACTGTGTCCGAACATGTTTGCAGAGGACTACAAACTGCTCACCACATATGATCCACCAGCTGACACAAGCATCCCACAAAAGGGCCACATAGAAACAGACAACTGGTGCCATAGCCATGTCAGCAAGCTAATTGCAGAAATGTGTATAGTCAACCCCCGTGGATATACAGTAAGTGCCCACCAATTACCACATAGATGTTAACCCATTATGTAGTTAACATGTCATGAGAGACCTGGGGACACAAGGTGATAGATATCCTGCATTGGACAAACATGTGCTGTAGTGTTTACAGAAACATACCATATACACACCTAATCATGAAGGTTGTCAGATCTAGATAAGGGGAGGTCATTGTGGCTCTGCAGTCATCCTTCATCAGTGGTACAATTGACTACAATAGCCCCTGTGGGATGTACCTCAGCAGACACCTCCATCAACCGTAAAGTCCCCAACAGTACCTCATCAGGACTCAGGAGTATCAAAGAGCTTGCACAGATGCCATGTGCTGCCTGTGTTGCTGGCATCAACAAACATGCTGCACCTTGTACAATCTGAATGGCAGTGAGCTATGCACATGAGAGACCTGAACCCCAGCACTGACTTACATAGGACAAGCTGTACTGCGTGATCCATAACACAGAAGCCACCCCCACCCATGAGTGATCCCCCAGTACAGGCTACCCATAGAGTCACTTATCAATCTTCCTCAATAGGAATCTTGATGAGTGGATGGGAGATGGTAGATTTATCCTGGGTATCACTGTCATGTCACAGGTAGACAGAGGCACAGTATACTAACCATGACATATGTCATGGCAAACTCCACTTACAATGTGTGTTGAAGGACAAACACTCTCCAACTAGCATTAGACATGGACTAGGGCACATCGCTAGTGTTTGCAAATGTACACCTTCGTTGTGGAATACACTACCAATGTTGGACAAGCCTGGTTTAAGTAGTTCATATCTGAACAGAATGCAACATGGTCAGATGTACACAACTGGCCCCTAACCAGGCTGTTGTGCCCACTATCGAAATGTAAAGCAGTGATAGCACTAAAGCCCAGGATACTGTCCACCACAGTCAAAGTACTACCAGTACACTATACAGTACTACAGTGTTAGGTCAGTGTGAAAGGATGTTGACAACTGTATGCAAAGTATCCCATGCAAACACTGCAGGCACAGTATAATCCTGTTGTGTTCATGCACAAAGCAGTTGTACAGTAACTACACAACATGACACACAACACACAACCATAAACGGGTGATGTGGTGGGCTGCAGAGTCCAACATATGGAATGCTCACACTGGGCATGCTCACACACTTTGATAAATGAGACATATGTCAGACAACATGCCATGGGAAGGCTGAACTGGGCATGCTCACACACTTAGGCCAAATCTCGGTTTAGCAGTTGGACACACATATCTGGTATTTTTATGTGTTATTCCAGGAACCAACCACAGTACAGCAATCTGCCCAGTGCACACAGTTAAACAACTACAGAGACATACGTGATATAGTGGATCCCTCCCATATGCAAACATCTTCCACAGATGCACAAGTTGTTCATACAAACAGGGAAAGCTATGGCAATAAAGATGTGCAAACAGTCTATCAGCAACAAATAATGTGCATTTGACAATTAAACATATGGGTGTAGAGGTCAACACTAGGCTGTTTGCCCTAGGGAATTACAGCTTAGCCAGAGTGTGCTTGGTGTCTGCCTCCCCACAGGATGCACATTCCCCTTTCTAAACACAGATGATGTCAGCACCCTATAAGTACAGCAGGAGAAAAGAAACTTCCCAGTAATGTGAATAGCGCGCTCTGCTAATGCGGCCATCTCAAGTGTCGTAACATAGTTAGGTAGGGGTTTCAAATCCTGCAAATGCTCAGTGTGTGTGTGAGTGGGGTTGGTGTGTGTGTAAGTCTGTGGGAGAGAAATGTCCCTTTTGGCAACTGGGAAAACACACTACGGGATTCACATTCCCTTTCTAAACACCGATGATATCAGCACCCTATAAGTACAGCAGGAGAAAAGCAACCTCCCAAGAATGCGAATAGCGTGCTCCAGTAATGCGTCTGTCTCAAGTGTCATCACCTAGTTAGGTAGGGGTTTGAATCCTGCGAATGGCAAGTGTGTTTGTCTGAGGGGGGTTAGTGTGTGTGAGAGAAATGTCCCTTTTGGCAACTAGGTGAACAGACTACAGGATGCACATTCCCTTTCTAAACACTGATGATGTCAGCACCCTATAAGTACAGCAGGAGAAAAGAAACCTCCCAATAATGCGAATAACGCGCTCCACAAATGCGTCTGTCTCAAGTGTCATAACATAGTTAGGTAGGGGTTTGAATCCTGCAAATAGCAAGTGTGTGTGTTTGTCTGAGGGGGGTTAGTGTGTGTGAGGAAAATGTCCCTTTTGGCAACTAGGTGAACAGACTACAGGATGCACATTCCCTTTTTAAACACTGATGAAGTCAGCACCCTATAAGTACAGCAGGAGAAACGAAACCTCCCACTAGTGCGAATAGCGTGCTCTGCTAATGCGTCCGTCATAACATAGTAAGCTAGGGGTTTGAATTCTGTGAATGGCAACTGTGTGTGTTTGTCTGAGGGGGGGTTAGTGTGTGTGAGGGAAATGTCCCTTTTGGCAACTAGGTGAACAGACTACAGGATGCACATTCCCTTTCTAAACACTGATGATGTCAGCACCCTATAAGTACAGCAGGAGAAAAAACATCTCTTAGTAATGCGAATAGCGTGCTCTGCTAATGCATCCATCTCAAATGTCATAACATAGTTAGGTAGGGGTTTGAATCCTGCGAATGGCAAGTGTGTGTGTTTGTCTGAGGGGGGTTAGTGTGTATGTGGGAAATGTCCCTTTTGGCAACTAGGTGAACAGACTACAGGATGCACATTCCCTTTCTAAACACTGATGATGTCAGCACCCTATAAGTAGAGCAGGAGAAAAAAAAACTCCCAGTAATGCGAATAGCGCGCTCTGCTAATGCGTCCGTCTCAAATGTCATAACATAGTTAGGTAGGGGTTTGAATCCTGCAAATGGCAAGTGTGTGTGTTTGTCTGAGGGGGGCTAGTCTGTGTGAGGGAAATGTCCCTTTTGGCAACTAGGTGAACAGACTACAGGATGCACATTCCTCTTTCTAAACACTGATGATGTCAGCACTCTATAAGTACAGCAGGAGAAGGGAAAACTCCAAGTAATGCGAATAGTGTGCTCTGCTAATGCGTCCATCTCAAGTGTCATAATATAGTCAGATAGGGGTTTGAATCCTGCAATTGGCAAGTGTGTGTTTTTGGCTGAGGGGGGTTAGTGTGTGTGAGGACAATGTCCCTTTTGGCAACTAGGTGAACAGAATACAGGATGCTCATTCCCCTTTCTAAACACTGATGATGTCAGCACTCTAAGTATAGCAGGAGAAGGGAAAACTCCCAGTAATGCAAATAGCGTGCTCTGCTAATGCGTCCATCTCAAGTGTCATAACATAGTCAGATAGGGGTTTGAATCCTGCAGTTGGCAAGTGTGTGTTTTTGGATGAGGGGGGTTAGTGTGTGTGAGGACAATGTCCCTTTTGGCAACTAGGTGAACAGACTACAGGATGCACATTCGCCTTTCTAAACACTGTTCAGCTGAAGGCCATGGCTCTGGCACAAGTCGTCTGTTGCTATGATGCCCCTTTGGAAGATGCTTGTGTCAGCTGGAGAGTTGATTATGGTGGCCAGTTTGCAGTCATCTGCATATTTGGACAGCCACAGTCCATCCGTGTTGGCCTGTACCTCCAATAAATATATGCCAAACAAGAGAGGTCCCAGGACTGAGCCTTGTGGGACACAACTCGTAACTGGTGTGGGGTCTGGCATGGCTCCAGCAATGCTAACCATGTGGGTTCTGTCCTTGAGCCACTGTGCAATCCATCTAGTGACATAGGGGCTTATATTTAAGCTGGTAAGCTTCTCTAGAATGCCCAAGTGGGGTATTGTTGTGAAGGCTTTTGCAAGGTCCAGGTAGGCTGTGTGAACCACCTTCCCCTCGTCAATGGCCTTGGTGACTGTTTCAAAGAAATCAACCGGGTTAAACCTGGTAGTGCTGGTGTGTTCTCAGTAGCCCTGAACCAGGCATCTGTTACTGCACATATATCGATGTTTTCTATGCCAAGGAGTGTTTTGGGTGCATGCATCTGGAGGTTTAGACTTCTGGCATTGGGTAGCATTGCTCTTAGTTTCTTATCCCTTGTGATACCTATGAAGGTGGGTTTGTCATTTGAGCCCTGCCTAACATAGGCACTATGGGGGTAGCAAGAGCCTTTGCCAATATCTGAAAGCCCAGGGGTGACAGGTGCAGGCCGTCCCTAGCAAAGCAGGTAGTTCAACAGAAGACAAATGTGTGAAGGTGTAGTGCCTGTGATTAGTTAGCAGTAGCATATATGACTGCTCACGTGGACACATGCCAGGTAAGTCATATGCACTGTGTCACAGGCAATGTACATGTGAACAGGACAAACAGTGACATCCTGTCAAGTGGGACATGGACATACATATAGTAGACTATGCAGATGGCACTAGGAGTCCAAAGAAGCTCTATAACTATGCATTGCAGGTGTGATCAGTATTCCAGGGTAATTGCAAGCAAACATGCATGCAAACAAAGCTACAGTAAACAGGGCTGCATGTAGTCCATTGTACAACAAACAAGCTGTAGCAGTTCCAGTAGGTAACACTGCAAATATGCAGGCACTATGCACGTGTACATGGAAATACACGGGTCAGATGGCTAGGGTCCAGTCTCAGTGCACACAAGTGTACAGACCATGTACTGTCAGGATGTACAATAACTGGATAGAAACCCATGTGCTCATACCTGCAGTAATACACATGTCAAATAACAGACACTGAGCCTTCACTCAGTGGTTCCATACTTAGTAGGATGTATGCTCCCTGGCCTGCCACCACAGTATCCCTAACATATATGGGGACTCTCCCTCCTGTGACAGTTAGTTATGTGTGTTGGGGCTGTCTAGCATGGTATGAGATGTGAGCATGCAGTGCTAGGGTGCTCCTGTGTGTCCTGTACCAGTCGTGTAGTACTGCACACATATCAACATCCTCAAACATCTGCATTGCAGAGTCTAGTGTGGGCAACATGCCACTTGCAATTTACATGTCCATCACTGTGTATTACTACATTCATTACCCTATCCCCTGTGCTACCTATGTATGTAGCCTTCTGTTGACATCATTACCACCAGTATGCCAACATGTGCAGATGATACACTATGGTACTTACCATGGGTGTAGACAACAGGACATGACAATCACACACTTCAGGCATGCTGTGATATACCCACAATTAATTCAGCACACAGTACTGTTAACAACATGATACTATTACTACACATCTATGTAGTCACCCTGTGCATCAGCAACATGTTAACCTGTACCTGCACAGTTGTTACAGATTGCAGGAGGTGGCACAGTTTCATCATATGCACAGGGTGTGAACTTGGTATGCCTGAGTCAGCCACCGATACCACCAATTGACATGTATGTGTATGTGTGTTGGTGAGGGACAGCAGTAGAAGGTGGGGCAATGTTGATGCAGTGTGTGCGTGTATGCGGTAGCCCTAGGTGTTGTCAATTTGCATGTGTGTATGGATGCACACAGTTCCACCTCATGGCTGCCATATACTGGTGTTTGTGGACAGCCACAGACTGTACCTGCCAGGTCATACAGATCAGTGTCTCTGGCCACGGACACGGTACCTGTGCCTTGCAGGGGTGCTACGGACCGTATCCAGTACCAACCCAGACTGGGTACTGTCATCAGAAGCAGGTGTTCATTGACTGGACACAGATCCCTGTTGGGCCTGGCCAGAGCCACGTGCACGTGGTCTCCTGGGGCGGTCTGATGACAGCACTACCCCGCATTGCTGGGGCTGCTGCTTGCTCTACGGGGGAGGCCGCGGCCCTGTTGTCATCCGCGACGACTGCCAGCTGCTGCTGTTGCTGGCATACGGCCACGTCAATGCCTCAACCACCCACCATCGCCCTGGCTCATGGACATGTAGTTGTGGAACCGGTCTAATATGTCCCCACAACGTCTGTCTATGACATAGGTGAAATCACGGATGGCAGCCACAATGTCATGCATACTGTCAGTCATGGCTGTGCGACATGCTGTCAGCTCCCTCAGACCCTGCCTGGTGTACCGTTCCATACGTGACTGTGCCTGCATGACAGTCCGAAACATAGCTGAGGTTGTAAGACCTCTGTGGGTACGTCTGACAGGGGCAGTATGCCCACGGATGCTCCCACGAGAACCCCTGGACATCTGTCTGTGTGGTACCATCTCTGGGCCATGCCCATGGCTGCTGTGTGGGGAGGCATGTGCCACAGATACCACATTACCCTGGTCAATGCCCACTGTATGCTGTCCATCACCTAGGGACATTGGTGACAAAGGGTGTATTGGCAGGATAACTGTGTGCATTGATGGGGTCGACAGCTGTGTACTGTCAATTGGCTGACCAATGGCGGACCCTAGCATACCTTCCTGTGCCATTACACAGATGTCATCATTATCAGTACCCACGGCACCTGACTCAGGTACCCTGCTACATGACACCAGAGCAGCAACAGAACCTGTGGGAGGGAAACAGGAAACACAGTTTACAATGTCTACACATTACCAGCGATGCACACATGCACAGATGCACACATGCACACGTGCACACATGCACAAGTGCACAGGTGCACACATGCACACATGCACAGGTGCACACATGCACACATGCACAGGTGCACACATGCACACATGCACACATGCACAGGTGCACACATGCACAAGTGCACACATGCACACATGCACAGGTGCACACATGCACACATGCACGCATGCACACGTGCACACATGCACACATGCACACATGCACAGGTGCACACATGCACACATGCACACATGCACAGGTGCACACATGCACACATGCACACATGCACACAGTTTCACACAATTGTACAGTACTCAGTATGTGTGATATCAACACACAGACACAGACACACCTACATGCATACAAAGAGCACTACTAAGTGAGCCAAATAGTACTATTACTATCAACACTATTACAGGAATTGTTAATACAAACTCACCAGCATGGATAGGCTGCATTGCTGTTATACCAGAGGGTCCTGCAGACGTGAAAAACTAATGTCAGTGGGCACAACTGTGCCATTGTTACTGAGTATGATACAGGTCAGTAGTACAACAGTCGCCTTTCACAGGTCAGCAGCTAATATTGAGGATATCACACTTGCACATTAAATACTATGGTGACAGCTACAAACCAAGGGCACACCTCACACATGCATTAACTACCAGTGTACACAACAGTCAACTATACATATGGCATATTACCTGCACGTTCACTGTCTTGCTGCCGTGTGGCTCCAGCCTCCATCATAATGCATGTCTGCTGCTGTTGCTGTTGCTGGCGGACTGGAGCCACTACACTCATGAGTAGTCCCTCCAGTCTGGTGAATGGGGGATGTGTAGCCACCCCACCACCTGTGGCGACCTGTTGCCTGTGGATATCCGACGCACGCTGACGAACATGTCTGATTAAATCACTGCAGTGATGTCGTACCTGCTCATATGTCCTATTATGCGTGCCTATGTCATTTACCCGACGGACAAGGTCTTGCCACAGTGCAGCCCTCTCCTGCTGATTCTGGCTGGTGTGGGAAAAGAGTATTGCATAATCCCGCACCAGGCTCTGGTGCATCTCCTCATCCTCAGCTGTGGAGTAGGTGGGATTCCGTGGGTGGGCCATGTACCTGAGAAAGAAAATAACCTGGTATCAGCAATATATGTCAGCAGAATTTGGCACACATGCTACTCGACTGTTATGATACAACATATCTCACATATGTAGCATCTGTCTGTCTATTGGTGGATACACATGTAGATGGCCAGGTATCAGTGCTCAGCCAGGAACTGTGCAACAGTACCTGGCAGACTCCATACGACATACTACTAAACCCCAGCAGTCAGAACACTGATTCAGGTCAAGAGCATCTCCTCACTCTGGGGGTTTGTATCTAGGTACTGTATGGCCTACATCGTCAACTACTGTGAGCTGACCACACACTGATTGCCCTGGATATACATATCCCACCTCCACCACCAGCACAAACGACTATAGTGCATAACATTACAGATACAAACTTTACACTTTGTAACACTGATATGGTATCCTTTCAGCCCACTGGGCCAGTGGCAGATACAACCCACAATGCTGACCCCTACACAATTGCTTTCTACAGACATCTCCGAGAATGCATGGCTCATGCAATCCCATATATGACCAAGACACTCTCCACAAAGGGACAGCATCCTGTCTGGTGGACCCCAGCCATAGACAGATTGTATTACAGAAGATGGAAGCTACTGCAAGACAGAGCATAATTCCATAAAGGGAGGGCATTTCTGAGCAGCACTAGTAAGGATCTATTTTCCATCATACAAAATACATGGGCAACTTTGAGAGGGAAATCAAGAGTGACACTACAGATAACCAGAAGGCCTTCTTCAGTTATGTTAGCAACCTGGTCAGGAGCCATCCTCTATGCCCATAGGTAGTACACAACAACAAATATTTCACTGACACCACAGATATCGACAACATTGTGGCAGACAGGTTCAGTGCAGGTGTCACCCGCCCTCTCCCCGAAATAAGGCATAGTTATCCCAGCTGACTGTAACCTCCCTGTCATCACAGATGTCCAGGTGAGAGACACCCAGGACAGCAGAATACACAACATGGATGGGACCTGATGGTATCCCCAGTTGCATGCTACATAAACTCTGACAGGAGCTAAACACACATATAGAAGTGCTATGTAACACTAGCCTGACTACAGGATATGTACCTGTACACTGGCGCACAGCAGCAGTGGTTCCACTCCAGAAGGAGGCACCTCAACATACCAATACAATACAACACAATACATTACATTACAATACAATACTATACAATATGCTATTGCCCTGGGACTACAGCAGCGCACTGTTCTGCTACCCTGACCATTGTGACACATGTGGTGTGATGGTACCTGCTGCTGTCACACAGTTACACAGGGTGACTCATATGGCATATTACCTATCTGACTAACATTCAGCAGGGGTATGTGTGACATGTACTCATAGGGAGTCTTGCTTCTTAACACTGTGTGGTTTATTGTAGGGTATGTCTTATCTGTGGGTAGGAACTCTTACCTCCACATGTGCACTCTATTGCAGTGGCATGGACGACGCACAGCAGACATTTAGGTTGTGGATGGTGTGAGGTGTTACTATGGTTGTTGGACATCTGTCATGGGTGTGACTTACATATGTAAATCCGGGAGTGGTAACCTCTATGTGGGTAGCATATATATATATATATATATATATATATATATATATATATATATATATATATATAGATATACATATATATATATATCCATATACATATACACATATATATATTGATGTACATATATTGCTATAGATGTGGAGGGAGGGGCACAGAGGGGGTGTGAGTGGCAGAGGGGGGTGGGACAGGCTGTGTTGCAGGTCATCATATACAGTCATACCTGTAGGTAGTCAGATCAGTCTGTCTATGTATATGTATCTACATATATCTATATCTGTATGTGTGCATTACATAGATATGTTTGTACAATATTCTATCTACATCTGTCTATGTATTCCTACATCTCTCTCTCTATGTATGTATACATATATGCATATCATCTATATATATATATATATATATATATATATATATATATATATATACATACATATGTTGACATACATACGTATCCATATGTTAGACAGGTATATCAACATATTTGTCTACCATACTGTATACACACACTAACATACTGCTAAACATACATAACTGTGAAACCTACTTTGCACATGGCACTACAACCTACAATCAACCAACATTGATATGTGCACATAGATGCTCTCACATACAAATGTATGTACAGTCTTCACTGATAGTTGCTGCATGTCCTCTGCCCTTTATACATCTTCATATACATATGGATACAGACCAATGACACATATGGAGGGTTCACAGTATGTAGACCTTTATAGTATTACTTTACATTACCTGTGTTTGTCACAGCTGCTTGTGTTGCTGTCTGGTTCTCTGTCCTGCTGCTCCACTTCCCAGTTGTCAGCTTTCAGGTAGCTGTTGCTGAACAATTTGTTTCTGTCTGCTTAATTGCAGTTTTCTCTGTCTCTGTCTCCCTCTCTGTCTCTGTCTCTCTCTCTCTCTCTCTGTCTCTCACATCCTTCTCAGGGTGCAATGAAAGTATTGCATGTGTGGACATGGAGTACAGCATACTTTTGTAGGTATCTGCATATGCCCATGTGATGGCCTCTGCACCAATTGTTAGCCAGCATTTGCTAATTGCATGCAGCCAGTTGTGTACTGATTGCAGTTCTCACTGTGATTTCAGAACAGTGCTATAAAAAGGTATGTGAGATAGGCATAGCCCTTTCAGATTTTAAGGGCAGGGACCATGCTGTTATGCTGTGAACAATGTTTTGTGAGTGTAAAGGTTGGTATCTCTCTCATATTTCCAGGTGTGTTGTGGATTAACATTCCTCCATTCATTTCTCCAGTTTCCTGTACTAACTGTGTATGTACACTGACACCTACAACTACTACTACTGTTAATGTGTGTGTGTGTGTGTGTGTGCTTTCCTTTCACTTTTGCTTGCACTTTGTTGCTAAGGCTTCAATAGTTGCCCTTTACAGTCACTACTTGTATGCCTGCTAGGTGTCTTGACTATAGTGTGCTGCTGTAGCTTTCCTATTTTCCATGTACATTCACACCTTGGAATGCTTGCTATATCTGCTAGGGTGTTACAGCATGCAGTGTGGTCTGGCCATGGTGTGGGCCTTGACATCTATTAGGGTATTTGAGTATGTTGCTGAGCAGGCCCCAGAGACTTTCAGGTTCATCTGTTATGTGCCTCATGGAATGGTACATATCAGTGGGGTACACCCATTAAAATGTCTGGTATGCTGCAGTTGTGACTGTGGGTTAGCATGAGCATATGTATTACTACACTTTTTCTGCCATGCAAGTGGTGAATACTTTCAGGACTCCATAGTTACCATTGCATGTGTTACACCTTTCTGCCTACTGTTTGTACATTTCACATGGGGTCTGTGGGGCATCCCTGTAAGTCATTCACTGTTGCTATGTCTAGGCTCTTAACTATTCAAATATGATGGTGTCGGACCCGTCATGTGTACAGATATTTGCAGGTTGTCCACATTTCTGCCTCATATTTTGGTCAATATCTCATGCACACCTTTTTCTGGCAAGTCACTCTGGGCTCAAGTCAGAATATGGTGACAAACATTCAAGTTCCAGACTGCATACCCTTCCAAGCATCCGACAAAGTGCAGACCCTGTTACTTTCTGAACTGTCTGCATTTGTTGTAACATTATTTGTAATGTGTCCCTGGTTTTGGGCCTTTGCTCCACATATTTTATTACTTGGTCCAGATGTGTTCCTGTAAGTGGTTGTGGGGTATGGGCAGTGCTTATCCTGCTGTGAGTATGTGTGTGTCTTGCAAGGTGCTATAGTGACATTATTACCTACTAGCTTCCAACTAGCATGGCTGTTTCTGTGCACACACTACTATTATGGAAATCCACTAGTTTTGATAGTAATTCTAAATGTTATGCTTTGTGTACTACACATCTATATTCCCTTTACATTCATTCCTACTATTACATGATATATTTACTTTAGCACAATGTTTTTGTATAAGAGTCATAGCTTAGTGGTAAGTCATGCAGACTATAGTTGCCAAGGTCCTGGGTTCGAGACTCACAGTGGGATTTTATTTTGCTTTTGAACTGAGTACAGGACCTGTCAATCAAAGTGACTAAGGCACTTTTAAGCAGTTGTAAAAGGGCTAGCGCTGGTTTGCGTGGAGGTCACACATGCACACTGTCGGTTAGCTTCGCGCACACCCGCTTACAACTGCTTAAACGTGCTTACTCTTGCGCACACCCGCGCTATTTTCTTTGAAAGAAAAGAAAATTGGGGAGACAGGAAAGTGGTGAAAAAGGGGTCACAAAGAGGGTAGGACAGTAGGGAAACAAGCTTGGGATGTGCAGGAGGGATGTAGGTAAGGCCCATAGCTGCCCATTTCTTCATCAGCAACAGCTGTGCATATGTATGGAATTTGGTGTGACATTTGAAACCTTCCACCCCTGAGAGAGGTGTCAGGACAACAATAATACGTGTTGTACAGCCAATTGGAATTGATAGGTTCCATGTCCAGTAGACATGTGTGCGGAATGGGCAGCTATGTATGGGGCGTAATTTTTTTGTGGGTACAGAGTGCCCTTTTTTTTTATTTTTTCAGGTGAGAGTGGTATGTCAGGTGGAGGTAGTCGGTACAGCTGGGGAGGTAGGTTGGGTAGGTAAACAGACAAGACAAACAAGATGCATACAGGGGCAGTGTATGACAAATGTGGGGGGGTTACACAATTGACGGGGACGGAGGTTTGGATATCCAGAGCCCATGAGCCCACAGATGGCAACAGTGGAACTGATATCCCCACCCATAGGCAGTTGCCACTGCTCCTTCACTGCCCAGGACGGGGCTGTGCTGGGGGCTGTGTAGGCGGGGCAACAGGCATGCCTGTTAGTTGCGCCACCCGTGCCTCGAGCTGGCGTAGGGGCTCGAGAACAGAGTGCTGAATCTCCCTACGCACCACAGTCCGGACACTACGGAGGGTGAGTGGTGGATCTCCTCCGGCCACACTTGCAGAGGGGGGGCGAGCCCCATCCCCTGCAGTGCTTCCACCCGCAGGTGGCACAGGGCCACCGGAGGAGGGTCCGGACTCGGCACTAGTGCCAGGTGCACTCGCCAGCTGAGGTGGGAGAGGTGGGTCCGCTGGTACCCACCTTCCCTGTCGTACTATGTTTTGCATTATGTCATGACAGTTTGGGTTAGTGATATATAATACCATTCACAATTAGTTGTAACAGCATGCTTTAGTATTCACATTAACCAAACACCCAGATATTCACACCATTGAACAGCGTGCATAACACATGCATAATTTGAACAGAAATACACAGTCCAACAACATGCAGGGTTAATTGATGGCAACAGGCCATCAGGTGTGGATGTATGAACAGGGCAGATGCATCAACAGACATGCAAATATATAGGACCCAACAGGACAAACGTCCAGGGGTGTTAATTGTGATTGCACATACCGTTTTCATGTGGAATGGGTTATATGTGGTTATAGGGTGGGGTGAAGAAAGTAATATTAACACCTTCGAATAACAATACATATGCTGTACATTTCTAATAGCTACAGTTATATACACACTACTGTTCTAACTACAGTATCCTATATGATAACTATTTCAACTTGGTGATAGGACTGTTAATGCAACATCAATGTACATTTTATGGTTCTTCATACACATTCATATCTAGCTTTGTTCAGCTACATCAGGGCTACATTTGCTTTATATAGCTGTAGACAAGTGTGGATGTTTGGTATATCAGACAAACGTCCTATCTGCATATTGCAGACTGAGAGCAACATATCCTGATTTTGGGATACACATTCCAGATGCAGCAACACTTTGAACAGATTTTGCTGTTAGGTTTTGAATCTCACATGTATTTCATTCTGTCTTGACTGCAGTATACTTTATTCAGCGGTTATTACTACTGTATTGCTGGATTCATGGCACTTTCTCACACTCTCTCACTTGCTTTCATTTTACTATTCAGGATGGTACTTCTAGGCTTTATTGACATGTTTTAACAGTAGTTATTACAATCCTTTCCAGCAGTCTCACTTCTGTCATGTTTCAATTTCCACAGGGATATATTTCACACATGTGATTTCATCATCTACTGCAGCTATACTTTTCAGCCTGCTGCAGGTTGTGTACTATTTTCTTACAGGCAGGGCATTTTTATTTCAGAATATATGTCGGACAGTTTCATGTTTAGGTTAAACTTACAGGCTGAAAACTCTTGTAATCAAGCAATACTTGCATACACTTTCACACTGTTACTTGCAGATTTTATTCCTTACTGACTACACTGCACTCTTTTGCTGACTGTCATACTTTTATATTTCTTTACAGTTACTGGTAGTGGATTACTGACCTGCCTGGTGGCGCAACCGCACCGGCCTATCGCCATAGGCTCTGCGGTTCGCAGAACGGACACCTGCAGCTGTAATATAAATGAAGTAATATTGGAATACACATCTCCATAATATCAGCTAGTTTAATTTTTTACATACATAATTAAATGTTACTTACTCAGTAGTGGGGCGTTGGGTGTTTGCCGGGCCTCCTGGATCCAAAGGTACAGTTGGTCCTGCTTGCGTCTCTTCAGGTCCGCATGGTGGTGACGGACCTGCTCACCAGTCCTTGGAATCCCTGTAGCACTGGTGAGATCATGAGCCAACCGGTCCCACGCCTCAGCCCTGTATGCTCCCCAGAGGACCTGGCCCTGCATGAGTTGGGCCTCAAGATTGTGGACTAGGAGCCAGGCCATGTACCTGGACTCCTCAACACCCCACCTCTGTGCTCGAAAGCGACTACCCTCTCCTACTCCTGACATTCTGCCTGCAGGTCTGTTCTACAATCGTTTATGCTGTGTATTCCCGCCTATGGGGCTTATATAGTCCGTTTTTCCCGCACATATCTGTGATCGGCCATTTTGGAATTGTATAAACTTCAGTAAACCTGCATTGTCATGCTCTAGTTTGTATTCATTCCTATATATTAGCTATTATTGCATTTACAGGTACTGCTATCGTGGCTTAGTGGTTCTGTACCTTGACTATGGTGTATAGTATCTTGGGTTCGAACCTGGCCACTGCTTTTTATTTTTCATGACTGTATAGACATGCTGAGGGGTGTGTCTGTGTAAAGGCAGTTTTGATACGGCTTGCTCAACGTTGCCTGTCGGTTAGCTCGTTTGCGCGGTGCGCAGCTCCGCGCAAACGGGGTACACTGGTTTATGCTTCATTTGGCTATCGGCACGCATATTACGCTCAGCTCAGTTAGGGGCACATAGATTTAGCGTGTTAAACCACTGCTCAGCTACGGGCACTCATTTTGCACCAGTTAAACCACTGCTCATCTACGGGGCAGATGCACTCACCCTGTTAAACTGTAGCTCATCTATGGGCACATCTGGCATTTTTTATTCTTTTGTTACCTCACATTTCTTCAATATAAATGGGCAATTTCATTACATTTTACATATATTGGGGTTTTATGTGTACATATTTGTCAGGGACTTGTTTCCTGCTTATTTTGAAAAAAAAAATTGGTGTTGCAGGGGCTCGAACCATGAATGCCTGCTTTTCAGCCAACATCTCTACCGCTACGCTATTGCTTCCTGGCTTATTTTGCATATTTAGTTCTTATATGCTTTCCCACTGACTGCTAACTGTAGCTGCGCTTACGCACGCCAAAAAATGCGCACTCACGGTTAAACATCTTTACAATTTAAAAAAAATATATAACATGTTCATTTATATATCTTTTATGTTTATATTCTGTGGGGGCATGTGTTGTGTTGTGTTTATTCACATTTCCGTGGACTCTGTTGTGGGTGTTTACTTTGGGCACTTTTACACTTCTGGGGGCATGTCCGCTTGCAGGGCTCGGCCTACGGACATGCCCCCTACTGTCTTACACGGACCGTGTTAGACTTAGGTGTGATTCAGCATGCTCTCATGAATATGCAAAGCATGCTGACATCACTCCGTTTAACTGCAGCCTCCGTGTAAGAGTTATAACTCTTACACGGAGGCTTTGTGAATCCTAGGGTCTGTCTCTCTGTCTCTTTCTCTCTCCCTCCCTCTCTCTCTCTCACACTCTCTATTCCTTACTTTGTCTTTAGAATAATGCAATCACTGCATACATCTCATTCAGTACCATTTCTGCTGAGCCATGACGTTTGGAATGAAGTATATCATGTATATCAGGATATAAAATGTTAATAATAAAAGAGCTTTCACACATTAAAGAAAAAAAATGAATAACCCAAGTATGAGTCATTGATCACATATTTGTGAAAAGCAAAGTAACGACTGCTGGTAGTCTGCAATAGTATTTACTTACTTAATAACCTGAGAATTATTTAAATTGTGCAGAATTGTTGTTTAATTCTTTAACTCATGGATATCTGCACTAGGAGTCTAGACAAAATAAAGTAACAAGAAAACGTGTTTTCTTTGTCAAAAAGCATTTGTCCTGGTTAGATAAAATTGAGCTTTGAGAAAGTAAATGAATGATAGAACTTAAACTAAAATATTATACAATATAGACATACATGACACTACAGTAAAAACTTTTCCATGGTGTACATAACAACATATTTTAAAATCAGAATGCTTTCTAGAGAACAATTCATTCTAATGAGAGAGCTTTGCTACTGTTTGATAGAAGAGAAAAATCAAAAGTAATGACCTCCATGAACCTTTCAACAGGATTGTTTTGTTAGAACTCACCTGCCAAAGATAAATGGCAGATGAGGTTCACAAGAATGAAGTGAAGAGGCCATGTCTGATTTAGAAACTAGCAGTTCAGTAAAACTAGATGTAATAACCAGACTATCTGTTTCACTATAAGTAGCTACTGGCAAAAGGCATACCATAGGAGTATTGCTGGATTTTACCCATGTAGATACTGGAATAAAATGGGCACTGCCTCAGAAAAAAATGTAGAATTGCTCTTGGAAAGACTGAAATAATGCAGGAAAACTGAAAATATGTATTATGTGCATATGTACACATGAGTTTATTTATTCATTTCACAACTGGGTAGGTAGGACCTCTGCAGCTTCAAAATGAAACAGTTATAGCATGTGATATTCCAAAACAGAATTAATACTAAGAACAAAACTAGCATCAAGGTCACAGAGGCAATAAATGGTTCTCCAAAGTAAATCTTCAAACCAAAGGTATTCTGAAAACTAAGCTTACCCCCGTGACAGTACTTGAGGATGCGTGCGTGCGTGTGTGTGTGTATGTGTGTGTGTGTGTGTGTGTGTGTGTGTGTGCGTGTGTGTGCATGTATGTGTGTATGTGTGTAGTGAGACAGCAAGAGAAATACTGTTGGAAGCCAACAAAAAAGCTAAAATGGAGGAAATATCAAACTCTAACAAAAATGTCAATAGTTTTGCTTATTATCTACATAAGGCATTGAGTCAAAATTTTAATCAAACTGACTTAAACAAGACAGATAATTGTGACTGGAGGGAGAGGGCTGATACCAGTTCTTTTATATAACAGCAGATTCCAAATGAACTTCTCAAGCTGAATGGTGGTGAAGAAATGGCTAATACTGCAATATTATATATAATTATGAAAGTCATACAAAAAAGATTTTGACCACTTTTTAAAAAAAAACAGAAGCATAGTGCTAAACCTAATAGCTTAAAATGCAAATACAAATAAAATGATATTTCATATAACTAGCTAAAACATTGTAGGAGATAACCACAGAACAGTCCATTCAATGTCGGGTATTGGAGCATTCGTATAAAGGAAATGTTTTAACATCAGTTAACGTATTTCTTTTATACAAATGTGTAAAGCAAATGTTTAACATCAATGAATCACAAGATCTGGTACATTAGAAAGGCAAAGTAGGAATATAACATCTTAGAAATGTAATGGATTTAGTTAACTGTGACACCAATATTGTAAGCACCACAAGTGCTTCATTGTGACGTTACCAAGACTTTTATAGCAGGAATGATACATTTCTGCAATAAAGATACAAATATGTTATTATATCAAAAAGTGGAAGTGGGCCTTCCTGATGACCTGCAATTAGCAAAATGTTGTAATATTTGCAGGTCAATGGTATATGCTGAATCAGTGAGAAAAATATGTGAGAGTTTGTCATGATACCCTGCAGGGTTCTGTTTTCAGGCAAAGTGTCTTCTCGCTCAGTATATAAGATATTGTAGAAGAACTTTCAAAAAATGCTATGCTTGAAACAAGATGTGTGGTGATATGGAAGATATGGATGCTTGCTCCATGATTTCTTCCCAGTCAAATTGGTTATTTGGCACAGTCTAGGAGTTTTCTAAGCTCAAACTGAAAGATCGTGCTATTGTGAGACAAAGGAAAGAGGAAATCAAAAGAAGGAAAATGCTAGAAAATAATGAATTTGAGTTTGAAAGGTTGGTAAAGGAGTATGCAAGAGGGGGACATAAACAAAAGCACAAAGCAAACAATTTTAAAAAAGTGGGCAAGGACATTCAATTATCTCCAGAGTAACTAGACGTTATAAACTGAGATATTTTTTCAGGGCTTAAAATGATTGTTTCCCAAGCTTCTAACTTGTTGCTGTAAGACAAGGCACTGCCAATCAGATATTACTTGTTTGAAGAGAATGGATATTGATTCAAAAATACGAAGCCATGAGAAAAAAAATGATAATATGGCAGAGTTCAACAGTAAACTTTATTGCCAGTTCACCATCTGTGTCTAAGCAATATTCCATTGGTTTTCTCTTTAGTATAATATGCAGCAGGCATTACCAGACCAAAATAGAGACCCTAAACAAACTGATCACCCTTAAGGAAGTCTTTCAAGCAACTGGTTCTGGCAGGCTAGGTAAGAGTTTATCATTGCTGGAGAAGGAAAAAAGCTTCCCAAAGAGAAAGATGAAGAAAATCACATCAAGATGGCTTCTGGGTGTCTCTTAGCCACGACTGATATTAGACAGAAAGTACGGGAGGCTTAGAAAGTAAGGAAGGCTTGAAAGATACAGTAAGGGAGGACATTTAAATGATACTAATGCTGAAATTTAAGGAAGGATACTGAACATCAGTACTAGGACAGAAGTTAGCCATAAGCACTGATTGTGACAAAATCCAGAAGACAGCAAGGAAACAAACAGAAATTGGGCACACACAAGTGGAGGGATTACTTAACTGTAAATTATAAAAGCATTCCCTAGGGCGTTACCAGGTTTTATTCAGCATAGTCAGTAATGTTCACTAAACATTGTATATTATTAAAAAAGAGCATCTGCAGCTGCCAAAGATGAGCACGGAGGTCACTGAGTAAATGAGCTATAGTCCAGAGATATGCATATATATATATATATATATATATATATATATATATATATATATATATATATATATATATATATATATATATATATATATATATATATATATATATATATATATATATATATATATATATATATATATATATATATATATATTTATGGGATCTGTACAGATCCCTGAATGCACTTTCCACTGAAGCAGAAATCACTGAAGTGGCACTTTCGGATAAGTATGCTCATTGTGCTGGTCGTACTAAAGTGCGGATAAGGGAAAATTCCCTATCCCCACTGTAGTATGACCTCGGAGTGAGAATATTAAAGTAGGGGGGATGTGAGGGAGTCAGCCCCTCACATGGGCATGCAGGTGGGCTTGCCCCCCTGCATAGAAGTAGGTTTAATGTTGTTTTTTATTTTAAAACATACTTCATAGTAAGCATTTTTTCGGTGAAAGTACTTTCAGTAAAGTATGTTCGGTGATAATGGATTCGGACATTTGATCTTTCAATCAAAAGTCCTAGATCCATATATATATATATATATATATATATATATATATATATATATATATATATATATATATATATATATATATATATATATATACAGCTACATTAGTTAACAGGTTTCAAAATGTGTTACAGTTTTTTTAAGCAGTCTGTCATGGTTCATAGGTTCGTATGTATATACTAGGCTAATGACCACTATGGCCTTTATAAGACTAGTCATGCAATCCAACCAAATAGTGTCTTTATGTATCATGACCATTTATTAGGAATGGATATGTTAATTAGGAAGTTTCTAGAAGTTATGTGGGGGGTATGTTACTTTGGGCATTACTGTCTTCCTCTGTCTATCAGAATTTCCCACCCATTGGTCAAGATTAAATTTAAATTGTTTAGAGATGGACTCTGCTTCATATGGATAGGAAACCTGCCCCAGAGCATGGGGATTGTCTGGGACACATGTCCTTCTCATCAACATGTCTTATTTATGTCACAAGCAAAATTCATTCCTTGGATCTAGTTGTTCTGAAGCTCTTCATTTTGCAGATGTTGGATCTCAGGATGCCTTGTCTACCAGGCATAGATTGCCTCTCAGTAACCTGTAAAAGACAGAGATAGGGCTTTAAAGCATTCAATATAGGACAATGTGTTTTTACCCTGGATTCTTCTGGTAAGGAAACTTTCTGGGCATTTTGACTGTTGAATGTGCCAGGTCAGGTATATACTCAATGATGGATCTGATAAGGGATGAATAAAGTGGCACTTTGACTTCCTTGAACTTGGATGCCATGCCCTTATTTATAAGTTGTGAGACAAATAATTAATGTTTTACTATCTTGGCCACATGTTGGTCAAAGGCCAGATTACCATCTGCATATATTTGCAGATCTCTGGCTACCAAGTCAACTCTTAGAGTTGTGTTATTGATAGAGTAAGTAGCTTGCTTGGTAGTTTTCCCAAAAGGCACTATAATGCATTTCTTGGCATTAAGTTTTAGTCTGTGACTTTAGCACCAGTCATTTGTTTGTTTTAAACCATCTTGTAAGATGTTTGCCTCATGGAGGAATCTGATAGATCCCAGTTTGCAGTCATCTGAGCATGTGGTCAGCCAAAAGCCCTTGACATTATCCTTTACCTCTTGAAAAGTAGAGGCCAAATAGGAGATGTCCAGCACTGATCCTTGAGGTTTCCCACTGACCTCCTATTGGAGGTAGCATCATCAATCCAGGCTTCATAGGTATTTTCTGTGAGCCAGCTTGCAATCCACTGAGTTATGTAGAGGTTTATGGCCAGTTCATTGAGTTTGTCAATGATACCTGAGTAGGGGTATTATATAAAACACCATATCCAGAGCCAGCTAGGATATGTATTGGTATTTGAAGTTGGTAATTCAATTTTCTTCACCCTACCCTGTAACCACATATAATCCATTCCACGTGAAATTGGTATGTGCAATCACAATTAACACCCCTGGACATTTGTCCTGTTGGTTCATACATATTTGCATGTACGTTGATGCATCTGCCCTGTTCATACATCCAAACCTGATGGCCTGTTGCCATCAATCAACCCTGCATGCTATTGGATTGTGAATTGCTGTTCAAATTATGCATGTGTTATGCTTGCTGTTCAATGGTTTGAATATATGGGTGTTTGCTTAATGGGAATACTAATGCATGCTGTTACAACTAATTGTGAATGGTATTGTATGTTACTAACCCAAACTGTCATAACATAATGCAAAACATAGGACGACAGGGAAGGCGGGTTCCAGCGGACCCACCTCTCCCTCCTCAGCTGGCGAGTGCACCTGACAGTAGTGCCCAGGCCGAACCCTCCTCCAGTGGCCCTGTGCCACCTGCAGGTGGAAGCGCTGCAGGGGATGGGGCTCGTCCCCCCTCTGCAAGTGTGGCCAGAGGAGAACATCCACTCACCCTCCGTAATGTCCGGACTGTGGTGCGTAAGGAGATCTGGGAAGCTGTTCTTGGGCCCCTACACCAGCTTGAGGCATGGGTGGCATAACTAATGGGCGTGCCTGCTGCCCGGCCTACACAGCCCCCAGCACAGCCCTGTCCTGGGCAGTGAAGGCACAGTGGCAACTACCCATGGGTGGGGATCTCAGTTCCACTGTTGCCATCTGTGGGCTCATGGGCTCGAGATATCCAAACATCCATCCCCGTCAATTGTGTAACCCCCCACATGTGTCATACACCGCCCCTGTATGCGTCTTGTTTGTCTTGCTGTTAACCTACCCAACCTACCTCCCCAGCTATACCAACTTCCTGTACCTGACATACCACTCTCACCTGAAAAAAAAAAAAAAAAAAGGGCACTCTGTACCCACAAAAAAATTACGCCCCATACATAGCTGCCCATTTTGCACACATGTCTGCTGGACATGGGAACTGTCAATTACAATTGGCTGTACAACAAGTATTATTGTTGTCCTTACACCTCTCTCAGGGGTGGAAGGTTTCAAATGTCACACCAAATTACAAACATATGCACAGTTGTTGCTGATGAAGAAATGGGCAGCTATGGGCTTTACCTACATCCCTCCTGCAAAACCTGAGCTTGTTTCCCTACTGTCCTACCCTCTTTGTGACCCCTTTTTCACCACTTTCCTGTCTCCCCATTTTCATTTCTTTCAAAGAAATTAGCGCAGGTGTACACAAGAGTAAGCACTTTTAAGCAGTTTTAAGCGGGTATGCGCGGAGCTGAACGCCAGTGCGCATGCGTGTGCTCTGCACAAACCAGGGCTAACCCGCTTACAACTGCTTAAAAGTGCCTTAGTCACTCTGAATGACAAGGCCTGCTCAAAAGCAAAATAAAATCCCACTGTCAGTCCCGAACCCAGGACTTTGGAAACAGCAGTCTGCATGACTTACCACTAAGCCATGACTGCTATATAAGAGTATTGTGCTACAATAAATATATCATGCAATAGTAGGAATGAATGTAAAGGGAATATAGGATGTGTAGTACACAAAGCATGCCATGTATATTTACTGTCAAATGTAGTGGATTTCTATAATAGTAGTGTGTGAACAGAAACAGTCATGCTACTTGATAGCTAGTAGGTAATAATGTCACTGTAACACCTTGCAAGCCACACACATACTCACAGCAGGATAATCACTGCCCATACCCCACAACCTCTTACAGCAACACATCCGGACTAAGTAATAAAAAATGTGGAGCAAAGGCCCCAAAACAGGGACACACTTCAAATATTGCTCCGACAAACGTAGACAGTTGAGAGAGTAACAGGTTTTGCATTATGTTGGATGTTTGGAAGGGTACGAAGTCTGAAACTGAAATGTTTGTCACTATAGTCTGACTTCAGCCCTGAGTGATTTGCCAGAAAAAGCTGTTTATGAGATATGGACCAAAATATGCGGCAAAAATGTGGACATCCTGCAAATATCTGTATATTTGAGAGGTCTGACACTGCCATATTTGAATAGTTAAGAGCCTAGACATAGCAACAGTGACTGAGTTACAGGGATGCCCCACAGACTCCCTGTGAAATGTACAAACAGTAGGCAGAAAGGTGTTACAACACATGCAATGGTAACTATGAAGTACTGAAAGTATGCACCACTTGCACGGCAGAAATAGTGTAGAAATACATATGCTCATGCTAACCCACAGTCACAACTGCAGAATACCAGACAATTTAATGGGTGTACCCCACTGATATGTACCATTCCATGAGGCAGATAATAGATGCACCTGAGAGTCTCTGGGGCCTGCTCAGCAGCATACTCAAATACCCTAATAGATGTCAAGGCCCACACCATGGCCAGACCACACTGCATGCAGTAACACCCTAGCAGATATAGCAAGCATTCCAAGGTGTGAATGTACATGGAAAATAGGAAAGCCACAGCAACACACTACAGTCAAGACACCTAGCAGGCATACAAGTAGTGAATGTAAAGGGCAAATATTGAAGCCATAGCAACAAAGTGCAAGAGCCACTGCTATATACCAGGTACACCACATATCCCACAGGAAAGCACACACACCCACATTAACAGTAGTAGTAGTCTTAGGTGTCGGTGTACATACACACTTAGTACAGGAAACTGGAGAAATGAATGGAGAAATGTTAATCTACAACACAGCCGGAAATATGAGAGAGATACTAACCTTTACACTCACAGAACAGTGTCCACAGCATACCAGCATGGTCCCTGCCCTTAAACTCTGAAAGGACTATGCCTATCTCACATACCTTTTTATAGCACTGTCCTGAAATTACAGTGAGAACTGCAATCAGTACACAACTGGCTGCATGCGATTAGCAAATACTGGCTAACAATTGGTGCAGAGGCCATCACATGGACATATGCAGATACCTACAAAAGCATGTTGTACTCCCAGTCCACACATGCAATACTTCCATTGCACCCACTGGAGGTAGGGAGAGAGAGAGAGAGAGAGAGAGAGAGAAATACATAAACAAAAACACTCAACAAAACCTACTAGAAAGCTGACATCTGTCAACTGGAGCAGCAGCAGGATACCTATCCAAAAGGCAACGCAAGCAGCTGTGACAAACACAGGTAATGTAAAGTAATACTTTAAAAGTATACATACTGTGAACCCTCCATATGTGTCATTGGTCTGTATCTATATGTATATGAAGATGTGCATAGGGCAGGGGGCATACAGCAACTATCAGTGAAGGCTATACATACATATGTATGTGAGGGCATCTATGTGCACATATCAATGTAGGTTGAATGTAGGTTGTAGTGCAATGTACAAAGTAGGTTTCACAGTTATGTATGTTTAGCAGTATGTTAGTGTGTGTGTGTAGACAGTTTTGTAAACAAACATGTTGATATACCTATCTATCATATGGATACGTATGTATGTCAATAGATGTATGTATGTATGTATATATATATATATATATATATATATATATATATATATATATATATATATATATAATTTGCATATATGTATACACAGATAGAGAGGGATGTAGGAATACATAGACATATAGAATATGTACATATGTAATACACACATACAGATACAGATATATGTAGATACATATACATAGACAGACAGATCTGACTATCTACAGATATGACTTTATATGACTATCTCACACTCCCCCTGTCCCACCCCCTCTGTCACTCTCACCCCCTCTCTGTCACACCCCCCCTCTCCATATCTATAGCAATATATGTACATCGATATATATAAGTGTATATGTATAGACATATATATATATATATATATATATATATATATATATAGACATATATATATATTTATATATATATATATATATATATATATACATATATACGTATATATATATATATATATATATATATATATATATATACATATATATATATATATATATAGAGAGAGAGAGATGTATATATATTCTGAGTAAGGCACATGTGTACAGATGTATTGCAACAGGTGCCTGGTAACAAAGGCATGGAGTGAACACCAGTGTCGAAACTGGAGTACCATACCCCATTTCAAATCACCTACACCAGTAACCACGAGAAATGTGATTGGCTGCCCACCACTGCATGTGTCAGGGGTGAACAGGGTCATAAATGTGTACAATAGTCCCCATAATGATAGTCACAGTTGCACACTATTCCTGGAATACCTGTACATGTTATGTGTCAGCAGACATGGTGTGTCAGCTATGGACATGTAGGTCAGTGTACCCCTCCACACCACACAATGGCTGCCACGGTATGTACCTCACATGACAGCTACAGATATGGAGAAGTACACAGTGACATGTACGACACTGTGACAATGCATTCAAACACATTACCAATGCACAGTGACTGACAACACCACAGAGTGCACACATACTACCCACATAGAGGTTACCACTCCTGGATTTACATACTCAAGTCACACCCATGACAGATGTCCAACAACCATAGTAACACCTCACACCATCCACAACCTAAATGACCGCTGTGTGTTGTCCTTGACACCACAGTAGAGAGCACATGGCGGAGGTACAGGTTCCTACCAACAAATAAGACATACCCTGCAATAAACCACACAGCATTAAGAAGCAAGACTCCCCATGAGTACATGTCACACATACCCCTGCTGAATGTTAATCAGATAGGTAATATGCCAAATGAGTCACCCTGTGTTACTGCCTGACAGGAGTAGGTACCATCACATCACATGTGTCACAATGGTCAGGGTAGCAAAACAGTATGCTGTTGTAGTCCCAGGAGCAATAGCATATTGTATTGTATTGTATTGTATTGTATTGGTATGTAGAGGTGCCTCCTTTGTGGAGTGGAACCAGTGCTGCTGTACGCCAGTGTACAGGTACATATCCTGTAGTCAGGCTAGTGTTACATAGCACTTCTATATGTGGGTTTAGCTCCTCTTGGAGTCCATGTAGCATGCAACCGGGAATACCATCAGGTCCCATTGATGCTGTGTTTTTTTGCTTTTCTGAGGGCGGCTCTCACCTGGACATCTGTGATGACAGGGAGGTTACATTCAGCTGGGATAAGTATGTCTTCGTTTGGGGGAGGGGAAATTGCACTGAACCTGTCTGCCACAATGTTGCCAATATCTGTGGGTTCAGTGAATTATTTGTTGTTGTGTACTAACTATGAGCATATTGGAGGGTTTCTGACCAGGTTTCTAACATAACTGAAGAAGGCCTTGTGGTTATCTGTAGTGTCCCCGGTGATTTCCCTCTCAAAGTTGCCCATGGATGTTTGTATGAGAGAACATAGCTCTTTACTAGTGCTGATCAGACATGCCTTCCCTTTATGGAATTATGCTCTGTCTTGCAGTAGCTTCCATCTTTTGTTATACAATCTGTCTATGGCTGGGGTCCACCAGACAGGATGCTTTCCCTTTGTGGAGACTGTCTTGGTCTTTTATGGGATTGCATGATCCATGCATTCTCGGAGATGTCCGTAGAAATCATTTGTGAAGGAGTCAGCATTGTGGGTTGTGGCTTCCACTGGCCCAGTGGGCTTAAAGGATACCATCTCAGTCTTAAGAAGTGTAAAGTTTGCGTTTGAAATGTTATTCACTGTAGTCGTTTGTGCTGGTGGTGAAGGTGGGATATGTATATCCAGGGCAATTAGTTTGTGGTCAGATCACAGTAGTTGATGATGTACCCCATACAGTACCTCAATACAAACCCCCAGAGTGAGGAGGTGCTTTGGACCTGAATCAGTGTGCTGACTGCTGGGGTTTGGTAGTATGTTGTATGGAGTGTGCCAGGTACTGTTGCACAGTTGTTGGCTGAGCACTGATATCTGGCCATTTACATTTGTATCCACCAATAGACAGACAGATGCTATATATGGAGATATGTTGTATCACAACAGTCGAGTAGCATGTGTAGTATGTGTGCCAAATTCTGCTGACATATTTTGCTGATATCATTTTATTTCCTTTTTCAGAACCATGGCTCACCAGCGCAATCTGGCATACTCTGCAGCCGAGGATGAGGAAATACACCAGAGCCTGGTGCGGGATTATGCAATACTCTTTTCCCGCACCAGCCAGAATCAGCAGGAGAGGGCTGCATTGTGGCAAGACCTGGTCCATCAGGTAAATGACATAGGCACGCATAATAAGACATATGAGCAGGTATGACATCACTGCAGTGATTTAATCAGAAATGTCCGTCAGCGTGCGTCGGATATCCACAGGCAGCAGGTTGCCACAGGTGGTGGGGTGGCTACACATCCCCCACTAACCAGACTGGAGGGACTACTCCTAAGTGTTGTGGCTCCAGCCCACCAACAACAACAACAGAAGCAGATCTGCATTATGATGGAGGCTGGAGCCGCACAGCACCATGACTACGAGCGTGCAGGTAATATGCCATATGTATAGTTGACTGCTGTGTACACTGGTAGTTAATGCATGTGTGAGGTGTGTCCTTGGTTTGTAGCTGTCATCATAGTATTTAATGTGCAAGTGTGATATTCTCAATATCAGCAGCTGACCTGTGAAAGGCAACTGTTGTACTACTGACCTGTATCATACTCAGTAACAATGGCACAGTTGTGCCCACTGACATTAATTTCCTCACTTCTGCAGGTCCCTCTGGTGTAACAGCAATGCAACCTATCCATGCTGCTGAGTGTGTATTAACAACACCTTTAATAGTCTTGATAGTAATAGTAATATTAGGCTCAATCACTAGTGCTCTGTGTATGCATGCAGGTGTGTCTGTGTCTGTGTGTTTATATCTCGCATACTGAGTAGTGTGCAAGTGTGCAACTGTGTGCAAGTGTGCAACTGTGTGCATATGTGCACCTGTGCACGTGTGCATGTGTGCATGTGTGCATGTGTGCACCTGTGCACCTGTGCATGTGTGCACATGTGCATGTGTGCATGTGTGCACCCGTGCATGTGTGCACATGTGCATGTGTGCACCTGTGCATGTGTGCACCTGTGCATGTGTGCATGTGTGCATGTGTGCATCACTGGTAACATTGTGTAGACATTGTAAACTGTGTTTCCTGTTTCCCTCCCACAGGTTCTGGTGCTGCTCTGGTGTCATGCAGCAGGGAACCTGAATCAGGTTCCACGGATACTGATAATGATGACATCTGTGTAATGGCACAGGAAGGTGTGCCAGGGTCCATCATTGGTCAGCCAATTGACAGTACACATCTGTCAACCCCATCAATGTGCACAGTCATCCTGCCAATACATCCTTTGTCACCAATGTCCCTAGGTGATGGACAGGATACAGTGGGCATTGACTAGGGTAATGTGGTATCTGTGGCACATGCTTCCCCACACAGCAGCCATGGGCATGGCCCTGAGATGGTACCACACAGACAGATGTCCAGGGGTTCTCGTGGGAGCATCCGTGGGTGTACTGCCCCTGTCAGACGTGCCCACAGAGGTCTTACAACCTCAGCTATGTTTCAGGCTGCCATGCAGGCACAGTCACGTATGGAACGATACACCAGACAGGGTCTGAGGGAGCTGACAGCATGTCGCACAGCCATGAGTGACAGTATGCGTGACATTGCAGCTGCCATCCGTAATTTCATCGATGTCATAGACAGATGTGGGGACATATTAGATCAGTTCCACAACTACATGTCCATGAGCCAGGGCAATGGTGGATGGTTGAGGCGTCGACGTGGGCATATGCCAGCAACAGCAGCAGTTGGCAGTCATCACAGACGACAACAGGGCCGCGGCTGCCCCCATAGTGCCAGCAGCAGCCCCAGCAATGCTGGGTCTGTGCTGTCATCAGAGCGCCCCAGGAGACCACGTGCATGTGGCTCTGGACAGGCCCAACAGGGATCTGTGTCCAGTCAATGAACACCTGCTTCTGATGAAAGTACCCAGTCTGGATTGGTACCGGATATGGTCCATAGCATCCCTGCAAGGCACAGGTACCGTGTCCGTGGCCAGAGACACTGATCTGTATGATCTGGCAGGTAAAGTCTGTGGCTGTCCACAAACACCAGTTTATGGCAGCCATGAGATGGAACTTTGTGCATCCATACACACATGCGAATTGACAACACATAGGGCTACCGCATACACGCACACACTGCATCAACATTCCCCCACCTTGTACTGCTGTCCCTCACCAACACACATACACATACATGTCCAGACTCAGGCATACTAAGTTCACACCCTGTGCATATGATGAAACTGTGCCACCTCCTGCAATCTGTAACATCAGTGCAGGTACAGTTTAACATATTGCTGATGCACAGGGTGACTACACAGACGTGTAGTAATAGTATCATGTTGTTAACAGTACAGTGTGCTGATATAATTGTGGGTATATCCCAGCATGCCTGATGCAATAAGGGTATGATTGTCTTGTACTGTTTTCTACACCCCATGGTAAGTACCATAGTGTATCATATGCACATGTTTGCATACTGGTGATAAGGATGTCAACAGAAGGCCACATATATAGGTAGCACAGGGGATAAGGTAATGAAAGTATTGATACGCAATGATGGACATGTAAACTGAAAGTGGCATGTTGCCCACACTGGACTCTGCAATGCGGATGTTTGAGGATGTTGATATGTGTGCTGTACTACATGACTGGTACAGGACACACAGGAGCACCCTAGCACTGCAAGCTCACATCTCATACCATGCTAGACAGCCCCAACACATAAAACTAACTTTCACAGGAGGGAGAGTCCCCATAAATGTCAGGGATACTGTGGTGGCAGGACAGGTAGCATACATCCTACTAAGTATGGAACCACTGAGTGAAGGCTCAGTGTCTGTTATTTGACATGTGTATTACTGCAGGTATGAGCACCTGGGTTTCCATCCGGTTATTGTACATCCTGATGGTACATGGTCTGTACACTTGTGTGCGCTGAGACTGGACCCTGGCCATCTGACCTGTGTATTTCCATGTACATGTGTATAGTGCCTGCATATTTGCACTGTTACCTACTGGAAGTGGTACAGCTTGTTTGTTGTACAATGGACTACATGCAGCCCTGCTTACTGTAGCTTTGTTTGCATGCATGTTTGCTTGCAGTTATCCTGGAACACTGATTCCACCTGCAATGCAGATTTACAGAGCTTCTGTGGATTCCTAGTGACATCTGCATAGCTTACTATATGTATGTCCATGTCTCACTTGACAGAACGTCACTATTTGTCCTGTTCGCATGTACGTTGCCTGTGACACATTGCATATGACTTACCTGGCATTTGACCACGTGAGCAGTCATATATGCCAGTGCTAACTAATCACAGGCACTACACCCTCACATACTCACCTTCTGTACCTTGTTCCCCATTGGCCCTATGTGCTGTTAATCACCATGGCAATCACAATACTATGGTAGCATGTGCAAAGGTCACTTGTCAGTCACCTCTATGGTACAGTTGTGGAACATGTGAGTCATGTGGCAATGTCACAGCTGCCACATGTACACAGTCAACCCTCTCCCCTACACATGGATGTGCAACACATGTGTGAGATGCAACCACATAGCCAAACTGGGGACTAAGCACTCTGAACCCAGTACTGGCATAACCTGTCAGGTGGCATGAAATACTACAGTGACTACAATACCAGTCTGATGTAGACCTACACTGACAGCAATCCAAACACATTAACACACTGGGGCATTCATGGAGCCTCAGAATAGCATTCTGCCTGAGCAGCAGACACCTCTGCAGCTGGCACACAGGCATACGTTAAGCTGGAACACAGCACGTGCAACACATAGCACACAAATCCTGTGTGCCAAACAATCATAGCCTGTACGGCTAGACAACACACCTGCTACAGTTGTGTTAGGTACCTTTGTTGTCCGGTACAGTGAGGTCCCACTCACCAGGCTGGACAAGGTGAAGGTCACAGTGATATACCCGTGGGGCACTATGGTCCACCACATAACACAAGCATATAGGTCAGTCAGAGGCATGGACACATATGACTCAGTCATTATCCATGCCACTATGGCTGACCTGTGATGTACCTCCCTGGACTACATGATAGGGAACATAGAAGGGCTCTCTGAGCATGTGGCACAGGCTGGTATGACCCTGACCTTGGTTGGCATCATACCCTCACCAAGAATGCTGAAGTATTACTGAATGCTGATGAATTACTGTAGCTACAACACCCTAGCTGAAAGGTTCCTAGCATGTAGTCACTGCATTGCTATGGAACAATTTGTTACCACTCCCACAACAGGTGAAAACATGCAGCACCTGTTCATCAACAACATGTAGACTATATGCCCCAGACCAGATGTGTATCCCTCGCTGCTAGGACGATACCATATACAACTCACACTGTATATACACATACCACATGCAGCACCCGCACAGAAAACCACAGTCATAATGTTATCCAGTGCAAATACCATGTATTCACATGTGGCAGGCGTCAGACATGGGAACTATTGAAGGTCACAGGTATATATGCATATTTGGCACACACATACATCATCTGTGTGCATTGCCATTACTGGTTTAATCGATGTCATGCATTATTGTGAACAACAATGCACACACATGGGCATTCTGTGTGACAAAATCACACGTGGCATTTGTGGAATTCAAAGCCATAACTAACTGTGCTATGACAGTAGTGAGAGACGCAGTAGCAGAGCGTGCTATTTGCATTACTGGGAGGTTTATCTTCTCCGGCTGTACTTATAGGGTGCTGACATCATCAGTGTTTAGAAAGGGGAATGTGCATCCTGTAGTGTGTTCTCCTAGTTGCCAAAAGGGGCATTTCTCTCACACAGAATTACACACACACTAACCCCCCCACTCCCAAACACACATACTGAGCATTTGCAGGATTTAAACCCTTACCTAGCTATGTTATAACTCTCAAGACCAACGCATTAGCAGAGTGCGATATTCGCATTACTGGGAGGTTTTCCTTCTCCTGCTGTACTTATAGGGTGCTGACATCATCAGTGTTTAGAAAGGGGAATGCGCATCCTGTAGTGTGTTCTCCTAGTTGCCAAAAGGGACATTTCTCTCACACAGAAATGCACACACACTAACACCCCTCACCCAAACACACACACTGAGCATTTGCAGGATTCAAACCCCTAATTAACTATGTTATGACACTCAAGATGGATGCATTAGCGAGTACACTATTCGCATTGCTGGGAGGTTTCCTTTCTCCTGCTGTACTTATAGGGTGCTGACATCATCAGTGTTTAGAAAGGGGAATGTGCATCCTGTAGTGTGCTCTCCTAGTTGCCAAAAGGGACATTTCTCTCACACAGAATTGCACACACACTAACCCCTCTTACCCAAACACACACACCGAGCATTAGTAGGGTTCAAACTCCTACCTAACTATGTTACGACACTCAAGATGGACGCACTAGCTGTGCGCACTATTTGCATTACTGGGAGGTTTCCCTTCTCCTGCTGTACTTATAGGGTGCTGACATCATCAGTGTTTAGAAAGGGGAATGTGCATCCTGTAGTGTGTTTTCCTAGTTGCCAAGATGGACATTTCTCTCACACAGAATTGCATACACACCAACCCCGCTCAACCACACACACTGAGCATTTGCAGGATTCAAACCCCTACCTAACTATATTAGGACACTTGAGGGAGACGCATTAGCAGCGTGCACTATCCGAATTATTGGGCATCTGCTCTGCACCTGCAGTATTTATAGGGTGCTGACATCATTATTTATACAGAGGTATGTACATCTATTACTACCTGTCAGGTGGGGGATAGCATATATATGCATTTGCAGCCACCTACTTCAGGGTCAGATATGCACATCAGCACTGGCAGGTTATGTTTTATACCATGCTTCGTGACCACAGGACCTGTAACACACAACACAACCAGTTCAGACCACCCCTCCCACATCCAAACACACACTTTGCTTCCCTGGGAACAGTGCCAAGATATGAAGGTGTTCACATACACCATTCCAGTTGTTAACGTCAGGTACAGGTGTATTGTGTGTGGGAACTACTCAGGCCTCTACAACATTACCCTACAGCCACTACAATTTATGAGTCCATGTGCTATGGCAGGACCACTCACCACAGCCACAAGGGGGAGTACATATTGTACCTGACCATTTGCAACATGGGTACTCACTGTTCCACACCAGAGGTAGACCACCATTGTTGATATCTGACCATACCCACCTTTCCCTGGACATCCATATCCCATCCCCACCCCCAGGCAAGGTTGTCACTGCAAACAAAGTGTATTTATCAAAAGCAGACTTTGCACTTGTGAAGACTGGGGTGGAAGACTTCAAAGGACCCATGCTGGGGGAGTATACAGGCCACTCTGCATAATCCTTGACAATTGCATTCTATGAGCATGTGGAAGGTTTGCATTGATCATGCTATCCCAAATATACCCATGACTCCTCCACAACAGGACACCTTGTCAGGTGTACACCAGCCATATATGAGCTGTCCAACAGATGGAGTGAGCTAATACATTGCAGAGCAGTAGCCCACAGAGGGAGGACCTCTCTGAACAGTATTGGCATGACACTTCAATCCCACATAATCATCACGACAAAGTGTTGACAGTGAAATTGTCCAGACACTGCAGATAAGGCCCCCCTCAGTCTGTTATTGATGCCCACTTACTGTTAGAGGTCCTCACCAACCCTCTTCCAGCACACACCAACAACATGGATGTGGCATAGCAAATTCAACCCCTGGGATCTCCGCTGTGTCCCTGCCTGATGTAGGCACAGCACACTAGCCTCAAACGGTGCCTTATGTGACCAACTTTACAGTGGCACAGTAGCCTACTGTAATGGGGAGGCAGACGTCAAGCACACTCTGGCTAAGCTTTCATTCCCTAGGGCAAACAGCCTAGTATTGACCTCTACACCCATATGTTTAATTGTCAGATGCACAATATTTGTTGCTGATAGACTGTTTGCAAGTCTTTATTGCCATAGCATTCCCTGTTTCTATGAACAACTTGTGTATCTGTGGAAGATGTTTGAATATGAGAGGGATCCACTATATCACTTATGTCTCTGTAGTCATTTAACTGTGTGCACTGGGCAGATTGCTGTAATGTGGTTGGTTCCTGGAATAACACGTACAAATACCAGATACGTGTGGCCAACTGTTAAACTGAGATATGGCCTAAGTGTGTGAGCATGCCCAGTTCAGGCTTTCCATGGCATGTTGTCTGACATATGTCTCAGTGTGAGCATGCCCAGTGTGAGCTTTCCATATGTTGACCTCTGCAGTCCACCACATTTGTGGATGAGTGTAAACTTCAACAATATCTCACGTTTATGGTTGTGTGTTGGGTGTCATGTAGTGTACTTACTGGCCAACTGCTTTGTGTCTGAACACAACAGGGATTATACTGTGCCTGCAGGGTTTGCATGGGATACTTTGCATACAGTTGTCAACATCTTTTCATACTGACCTGACACTGTAGTACCATATAGTGTACTGGTTCAGTACTTTCAATGTGGTGGACAGTATCCTGGGCTTTAGTCCTATCACTGCTTTAAATTTTCATAGTGAGCACAACAGACTGGTTAGGGGCCAGTTGTGCACATATGACCATGTTGCATTATGTTAAGATATGGACTACTTAAACCAGGCTTGTCCAACATTGGTAGTGTATTCCACAACATAGGTGGACATTGGCAAACACTAGCGATGTGCCCTAGGCCATTTCTAATGCTAGTCAGAGAGTGTGTTTGTCCTCAGGGATGTCGGGAGGCATACGCACTGTACTGATTTCAGTACAACTTATGTAGACGGGGGGGTAGCATTTTAAATGTTCACTTTTTCGCGCTTTACTGCACGATGACGTCAGCGTAGCCAGTCAGGAGCTCCGCACCTGTATTTCCGGCCGACCAGCCAGTAGCGCATCAGGGCAGCCAGTCAGGAGCTCTGCACATGTATTCCGGCTAGTTCAAATGGTTTTGGAGGAAGCGCGGGAGGAGGATGTTGGTCTCACTTCATCATGCTGTCCGAGCAGGAAGCGGATTCATTATGGTGGTTGGGTTGGAAGCGGATTCGTTATGGTGGTCGGAAGAAGATCCGTTATGGTGGTCGGAAGAAGATCCGTTATGGTGGTCGGAAGCAGATCCGTTATGGTGGTCGGGGTGGTGAGTAATTGTGTGTGTGTGTGTGTGTGTGTGTGTGTGTGTGTGTGTGTGTGTGTGCATGGGCAAGTGTATGTATGTTTGTGCTCATAGAAAAACTAACCGAGTATAAAATGTTAAAGGGAGTTTGCCCCTCAGCTATCCTTCCAAGGAAGATAATATGTCATGACCATGCTACATTATTTACAACTACAAGCGCTGGTTTGAAGATCCAGTTTTAGTATAAGGTTTCCTGTAGGGTTTTTCTGAAAGTCCTATCATAACATTGAAAGAATAGTAGTAATAAAATATTTAATGGTGATTTCAAAGTCAATGGGACAGTTATTAAACCGAGAGAGCGAGGGATGGAGTGTTGCAGCAGGAAAGAAATGCTGGTTGTTAATATTTTACAGACTATTTTCCAATACTTGCACTGATGCTGCATTCTGTTACTGCTTCTCTTTTCACAGTTTGAAAATCAGACGTGCTGCCTTCTAAATGAGAAAATGACTGTAATGTAAATTCATTTCTGATGTGCCACCATTTCTAACTATTGCTCAATTCAATGAGTCAACTCTATATTTACAAAAAAATGATAGTTTTTATGTGCACATAATTATTATTATATGCAGCTATAAAACTTAAATTCTAAGCATAACTGCTAACAACCTATGTAAAACTAAGCATCATGTTTTGAAAGAGCCCATATTATAAGCTTTTTATTTTTTAGTAGTGACCACTTAAACGATCATACTAACAGCAGTCAGAAATATTACTTTTTCCACTAGATTCTGTTTGATTCTATACATTATGCATGCAAAACATTAGATTTATCGGGTTGGAGATACGCATTTTATTAAATGGAATGCATAATTCTGCTTCTTCACATGTTATGCCGTACATATAAAATAAATGAAACATTGATCCTGGTATTTTATGTTGTCATGCCGTATACTAAACCCAGAGGATCAAGGCTAGGAATCACTAATGAGTTTCATCTGATAGTCCAAGCTTTGATTCACTCAGCCACTGTTTGACTCCTGTGTAGTTCTGAATAATCACTTAACCATACAGTGATATCTGATCACCCCTAAAATAGACTTGTGTTTGGTGGGTCTAGCCAGTTATCAAATGATTAAAACAAACAAAAATACCTGCTGCATATAAATGTAGCAAATTACATTAAATGAGGGAGCTTCATCTTCTTGCCTGCAGCCATTAGTGTATACACGTTACTGCTTCCTCTGATCTAGTGTAGAGCTTTACTGTACTAGTTTCCTGTTCTTGAGAACACATTATTCATTCAATTAGAAAATATAATAAAGACAGCCAGTAGACACTGTTTGTTTGCATGGCTGATGTTGTCTTTATCAGTTTATAGGACATTACAGTTACCCATACACACCATCTTCCACTGCTGTATATGCTGCCCTGAACCACAACAGAAGGAAGTATTATGGCTGATCTTAAAGCAGCTTCCTTTCCAGATTAATCCTTTTTTTAATTAAACCATTAGATTATTTGCTCATATACAAAAACCTTTCTGTATAATATATATTGCCTAACTACTTTGTGGACAGTAAGATGAAATACTGTATGCATGGCACAGGCAGCTGTGAGGCACTGTATGTTCTGCACAACCACTATGAAGTACAGTATGCCCTACACATTTCTCTAAAAGAGTATGCACACACAGTCTCAGTTTATGTAAGAAACTTGCAACCCAGAAATGTGCAATTTGGGAAGAGTGGATGGTTTAATATCTATATTTTGACCAGGTTGAACATAGTTTATGCAAACCTAACTGGATATCAATTGCTTGTAATTGATTGCTGTTACTAAATTGAGAAGGAAAACATTGTCAAAATAAAATTGACAATTAACACCGCAAAACATTGACTTTAGCTATAAAAGCAAATAAAAGGCAAGCTCTCCTGCATCTTCCAAAGGTGGGGCTATACCACCATAAATATGACTCTGAATATACTAACTCTGAGACTGCTTAACCTTAAGACAAAGAGGAAACCTTACCCCATATTCCATGATCTTGAAAACGAAAACTGTATTATTTAAGCAATACAAATCTGACTAAATAAATTTGCAAAATTTATACTTGCACAAATAAACCACAGTGAAAACAGTGTCTTCTGCCTGATAAATCTAACGCTTTTATGTGTTAACTAGTAAATTGTAACACAAAATAACACTTTACAGAGTCTGTGCTGTCATTAGTATTCAGTGTTATCATTACCTCAGTCATATCAGTGTTGATAACATTTGTACCTGTCTAATTTCATTGTAGTCTCCTGTTCTGAGTATCTCTTCACAGAACTTCAGGACTGGAAGATTCAGAAGGCCATCTGTGTTATCTGTACCTGTTTTCTGTCATATTCTATTGTTGGTCATATGATCACACTATGCAAGTCCCTTAAACAATTTGCTATCTCTTAAGGAACTAAATATTTAAATTAGAGCCAAATATTTTGGTCATTGCTCATCTGTCCATTAATTCTCCAGTTAAGGACAGTATTCCTCACTGAACTTCCCAGTAATTCTCCTGTTAAGGAGAGTATTCCTCACTGAACTTCCCAGGGCAGTTAAGGCTTGTATTCCTAACTGAACTTCTTTCTATTCTTCACCATCTTTGCATACCACTTATGTCATGATCACAACATAGTGCTGCATTAATAACACAAGTCCACAGGCACTGTCAGCCAGAACCACTGGGCTTAAGGCTTTACTGGCCATGGATTTTATTGTATAACAATGACGGCTTGCTTTGGAAGGTCATGACAAATTCTTCATATTCCTGAGAATATAGCAAGCCATTAACCTGATCTGCTAATGTGCCATTAGTGTCCACCTGTGTGATGTATGAAATAATTTCATGGTACACATCACCTTTGAGTTACTAAACAGAACTTACATGTCATAAAGAGAATTGAAGTTGTGAAAGATGCTTTCTTTAAGGCACATGTATCCCAGAGACAGAGAATACTAAACAATACAAGAGCACTTGGCTTTCAACTGAAAATTCCTTATACAGCAGACACTCGATATTATATTACTGAAGAGGCATTACAGCGAATGCCTCTTCACCGACACTAAAAGAGCGAACTGTGAATTACGAGAATGGCCGTAGCTTGGCTGGGGAGGGGGGTAGCAGTTTGAGAGCTGTCAGCACAAATTTGAAAATCCTAGCTACACCCCTGTTTGTCCTTCAACACACATTGTAACTGGAGTTTGCCATGACATATGTCATGGTTAGTATACTGTGCCTCCGTCTACCCATGACATAACAGTGATACCCAGGGTAAACCTACCATCTCCCATCCACTCATCAAGATTCCTCTTGAGGAGAGTTGATGAGTGACTCTCTGGCTAACCTGTACTGGGAGTTTACTCGAGAGTGGGGGTGGCTTCTGTGTTATGGATCATTCAGTACAGCTTGCCCTATGTATGTCAGTGCTGGGGTTCAGGTCTCTCATGTGCATAGCTCACTGCCATTCAGATTGTACAAGGTGCAGCATGTTCATTGATTCCAGCTTGGACATGGCTTTATACATCAGGCGCAGCTTGCCTTTGGGTGGGCAGTATGGCAGTGTGTGGAGCTGCAGTTTGTTTAATCAGGCAACACATGGCATCTGTTCAAGCTCTTTGATACTCCTGGTGAGGTACTTTTGGGGTCTTTCCAGTTGATGGAGGTGTCTGCTGAGGTACATCCCACAGGGGCCATTGTAGTCAATTGTGACGCTGATGAATGATGACTGCAGAGCCACAATGACCTTCCCTGATCTAGATCTGACTACCTTCATGACTAGGTGGGTATATGGTATGTTTCTGTAACCCCTACAGCCACATGCTTGCCCAATGCAAGATATCTATCAACTTGTGTCCCTAGGTCTCTTGTTACATCTTAAGTACTTAATGAGTTAACACCCATGTGGTAATTGGTGGGCACTTACTGTATAGCCACAGGGGTTGACTATACACTTTTCTGCAATTAGCTTGCTGACATGGCTATGGCACCAGTTGTCTGTTTCTATGTGGCCCTTTTGTGGGATGCTTGTGTCAGCTGGAGGGTCAGATATGGTGGCCAGTTTGTAGTCCTCTGCAGACTTGTTCAGACACAGTCCTTCCATGTTGGCCTGTACCTATGGGACATATATACCAAACAAGGGAGGTCCCAGGACCAAGCCTTGTGGGATGCCAGTTGTATCTGGTTTGTAGTCTGACATGGCTGCAGCATATCTGACCATGTCAGTTCTGTCCTTGGTCTGGTTTGCAACCCCTCTACTGACATAGGGGTTTATATTTAAGCTGGTGAGATTATCTATAATGAACACGTGGGGTATTGTATGGAAGCCTTTTGCAAGGTCCAGCTAGGCTGTGTGGACCACATTCCCCTTATCAATGACCTTAATGACTGTTTCAAATGAGTCAAACCTGTTTAAGGGGCATGATCTGCACTTAAGAAAGCCACACTGGGTAGGGTCCAGTATCAGTAGGTCCCCAATATCTTTATGTCTGAGGTACATGCTGATCCTTTCTATAGCTTTGCAGACCAAGCTTGTCAGGATTCTGGGGTGGTAGTTTGCAGTATCCATTCAGGCAACACCTTTGTGGAGAAGGACCACTGTTGTTGTACACTGCTCTTTGGGTACATATCCTGTGATAAGGCTGACATTAAGCAGTAGTGTTATTTGGCGTTCCATTCTTCTTGGAGTCCATGTTGGACTCAGCCCAGAACACCATCTCGTACCATTGATGCTGTGTGTTTTGCTTTGTAGATGCTGGCTATTACCTCAGAAGTTGCAATGTCAGGGGACCAGCACTCTGCTGGGATAGATATTTGGCATTTTTTTGGGGGGGGGGGTTTGCACTGCACCTGTCAGGTTGGATGTTGGCAATATGTGTGTGTGTTTGGTATGTTGTTTGTAATATTTGAGTGATTCAGAGCATATCTGTGAATTCCCAACAAGGTTCCTACCATCAGTTAAGAAAGCCTTGTGATTATCCTTAGTGTCCTGTACAATTTGTATCTTCATAGGTTCATAGGTTCATACTAGGCTAACTGCCCTAGGGCATTTATAAGTCTAGCCAGAATGTGTGTGGCTTTTGCCACCCCTTGCTATGTGAATATTATGCCCATTTAGGATTTACTTCACTGTGCCTCTGTCTGGACATGACACAGTGAAGACCCCCAGTGTACATGTACGATCACCCATCCACTTGGCAAGATTCCTGTTGAAGAGAGTCAGTGAGGGGCTCTGCCTAACATGGAGTGGGATTCCATTCCAGGGTGTAGGGAGCCTCTGGGTTATGTATCTGTCCCTCCAGCACATCCTGTTTCATTATGTGTTGAGGTTGACATCTCTCATTCTCACAGCTCCGATGGATTTGGGTTTTCTGGGGTGGAGCATGTCCATTAATCCCGTGTTGGACATGGCCTTGTACAACAGGCATACAACACCTCAGCGTAGGCAGTATGTGACTGCATACAGCTGGGGTGTCTACAGCCAGGCAGCATATGACATATATTTGAGACCCTTTATCCTCTTGGTGAGGTACCTTTGAGGTCTTTCTAACTGCTGCAGGTGTCGGGTAAGGTACATCCCAAATGAGGCATTGTACTAAATTATGGGCCTGATAAGAGAACAGTATAGGGGCACAACGACCTCTGTTGACGTAGATGTGAATCCTTTCATGATAAATTGGCCAATATAGACAGTCTTCCTAGCCACGTTGGCAATGTGAGTGTCACATGACAGGTTACTGTCCACTTGTGTCCCTAGGTCCCTGATTACTCCTTCCATACATAATGGATTACCACCGATGTGGTAATTTGTGAGTACCTTGTTTGGTATTTGGTGAGATATTTACACTGTCCAGTGTCTTCAGCATGGCTGAGTGGGGTTCCTGTGTGTGAGAGTGTGGTCTGTAGCATGCTACAGACTGTACAGCAGTTTTGCCTATGGTTAGTTGCACATGGGTGGTCTCCGATAATTCATGCATTGTCAGTTACCTGGATGTGTGGGTATCTGTGCTGAATATGGATACTCCCCCTCCTTTTATGTTTTGGTCCAGGTTTTGGGGCCATAACGCATGATATGAGGTATAACCTGGTAGTGCTGGTGTGCTGTCAGGAGCCTTGCTGCAGGTTTCTGTCACTGCACGGACATCAATGTTCTCCATACTGGGGAGGGCCTCGGGAGCATGCATGTTGAGGTATACACGTCTGGCATTGGGCAGCATTAACCTTATGTTTCTTTCCACTTATGTTTTCTAGGGAGGTGGGTTAGTCTTTTCAGCCTTGCCTACTAAAGGCTCTATGGAGGTGGCAAGAGCCTTAGCCAATATCCAGACGGCCAGGGGTAACAGGTGCAAGCCATCCTTGGCACAGCAGCGTGGCTTGTCAAGCATGACATCCCAAGCAGACAGACATTGGATCCCCTTGGAATGACACCAGTAATTGTGCCACTTGTTAAAGCTGATCATTCTGTGTTTGTACTGTGGCATCATTCTTGGTGAGGGTAGGATGCTGCACAAGGTCAGTGTCATACCGGCCTGGACTACATAATCGGAGAGCTCATCTATGTCTCTTTTCATGTAGTCCGGGAGGTATATCTCAGGTCATTCATGCCAGCATGGACATTGACTGCATCATATTTCTACTTGCTTTGGAGTGACCTGCGTACTTGTGTTATGTGGTGTATTGTAGCAGCCTACAGGCAGCTTACTGTACCCTTTCCCTTGTTCAGTCTGGTGAGCTGGACAGCAGTGTGTCTGACTATGGAGTCACCTATTACAACTGTATCAGGCATGTTGTTTCTCCTTCTGGCCTGTGACTGTTTGGCACACCAGCTTTGTGTACTATGTGTTGCATGTGCTATGTTTGGAGGTAGTGGTTGCTTGGGTGTCTGCTTTGGAGGCCTCTGTTGATGTGGTGTGTTTGTAATTAGAGCCTCCGGGAATGTTTTTCTGTGTTTATGTCTTTGGTTTGCAGTTGTGATAGGTTTATGTGAGACTGGGTTTGTGGTATGTGTGGTTACCTTCTCCTCCTGACTAGTTTTGACAGTACTGAGTTGAGAGAGCTCAGCCTCCGGTTTGGATAAATGGTTGCATCTCTCACATATATTTGTATTTCTTGGGGGGAGGTGAGGGTTGTCTGTGTACATGGGGCAGGTGTAACATTGCCTCAAGATTCACAGATTCAACTTGCTATAGCTGGCCTTAGTGGATTGTATGAGTGGACATATTGTATTGCCATACTACTGATCAGAGATTACTTCCCTTTTTAGGTTTGCTCTATCATGTAGTAGCTTCCTCATTCTCTTGCATGGTTTGGTTATGGCTGGGGTCCACCATGCCAGATGCCTGCGTGTATGGCATTGTGTCTTGGTTTTATTTGGGATTGCATAATCCATGCATTCCTGGCAGTGTTCATGGGATGCCTGTATAACAGGTTCTGAGGTGTGGCCCATATTTTGCACCTGCACAGGGCCTTTAATGGATTCCACATCAGTTTGGAGGAGTGCAACATTTGCTTTACACATGTTTTTCACTCTGGTTTTCTGGCCAGGGAATGTGTTCAGGATGTGTATATCCGGTGTGATTACTCTATGGTCTGATCTTACCAGTGAGGGATACACTTCTCCTCTTGCCATCCAGTACCCATGTTGCTGATTATCACATCCAGTATGCTTACCCCTCTTGTGGGAGTGGTACGTTGTTGCTGGGCATTTTGGTTTATGGATTCTAGGAACCTTTGCCCTAGGGTGTTGGAGCTAGAATAATACTCCCAGTCTATGTTTGGGTATTGTCAGTCACCCAATATAATGTGGTTTGGAGGGTTTGATATATTCATGTATTCCAACATAGGCCAAGTGCAGTTCCTGGTGTTAGGACGGCAGTCTGTAGCAGGCTATAAACTGGGAGACAGTTTTAGCCACTGCTACTTGACCATGGCTAGTCCATGCTGCTTCTTGTTGTGGTACCAACATGGGGGTGTGGTTATCCTTGACAATTATTGCTAGTCAACCTCCTTTTGTAGCTTGTTCCATGTTTTGAGGCTGTACAGCACAGTATGAGGTGTAACCTGGTAGTGTTAGGGTGCTGTTGTGAGCCTTGACCCAGTTTTCTGTTACAGGACAGATATCAACATTCTCCATACTGGGGGAGTTTAGACTGCATGCATCTTGCTGTTTAGACTTCTGGCATTGGGTAGCATTACATCTAGGTTCTTATCCCTTGTGATACCTATGGAGGTGGGTTTGTGTTTTGAGCCTTACCTATTCAAGGCATGCTGTGGGTAACAACAGCCTTTGCCAGTATCCATAAGGCCAGGACTGATAGGTGCATGCCACCCCTAGCAGGTGGAGCATCATGTCATGCTCAGCATGTCATCCCAGGCTGGCACACATTGGATCCCCTTTGACTAACAGCAATACTTCAGCCAATTATTGCAATTGATCATCTCATCTTCATATTGTGGCATCATCTTGGTGAGGGTAGGATGTTAGTCAGGGTCATCAAGTTTGCATATACTACATGGTGTTACATTGCTTAACACATGGCAATCATGCCTCAGGTGGTGCTGCAGGGCTGCCTCTGTCGGATGCACATACTACACTCCCTGTACATGTTTGAGAGCAGGTTATGTCATTTTAGGCATCCCTGTTATTATATGAGTGAGTCAGAGAGGGGTATCATTCCCAGGGTTCCTACTGAGCCAGTGTATGTGCTATGCGTTGCCTCTTTGCCAAGGCCAGGGCATACTGGGCATGCCTCCTTCTGCCTACTGGGGCAGGCTCATGTTGTTCCTCCTCTGAGTCACATTCTGGCTGTGATGGCCTTGGCAATGGTGGGGGGCTGTTTGGCATGGCCCTATGCTGGTCCTGCTGCAGCTGTTTTCGCAAGATCATATTATGTAGCATAGCACATACCATGACAATTTGGGTACACGTAATTGGTGAGTACGGCAAGGCTCCACCAGATGTGTCCAGACACCGGAACCGTGACTTGAGCTGCCCAAACACACGCTCTATTACATTACATGCTTGTGCGTGTGCCTCATTATGGCGTTCCTGTTCAGGTGTGTGTCCATTTCTGATGGGTGTCATCAGCCACGGCTCCAGTGCATAACCTGCATCCCCCACTAGGTGTCCATGTGGGATGTCCCCATTGGCAAATGTCTGGTACAGCTGCGTCAAATGCCAGATATGGGAATCATGGTAGCTCCCAGGGCAGCCAGCACATACATTCATTATTATGCCCTGGGCATCACACACGACCTGGCAGTTGATGGAGGGGAAGCCCTTGTGGTTTATGTAGGCCCTACCCCACTCACCGGCTGGTGCTTTGATGTATATGCGCTTGCAGTCTATTGCACCCACTACCTCAGGGTATTCTGTTATTTGCTGGAAGAGACGCATATTGCTGGCCAATACCTCACGGGCATTGGGGAAATATACATGATCACCGACATGTGCTGACATGGCATCCAGGAACTGGTGCAGTTCCCTGGAGGCTGATGCCTGTGATATCCCCATCATATCAGCAGTTGGTCTCTGGAAGGTACCTGTTGCTAGTATTCTTAGGCCAACACATACCTTGGTTTCCACTGGGATGGGTTCCCCTCTGTTGGTTCTGTGTGTGAGGTGTGGCCTGCACAGCTCAACAATTTGCTGCAGGAGGTCTCTGTCCACTCTATAGCGCTCCACTATCTCCAGCTCATGTAACCCCTGGTAGTTGACCCGGGGCCTGTACACTCTTCTCCATCTCCTCACTGTGGGTTGTCTGGCAGCATTTGCATTGTCACCACCCTCAGCAAATCGCCTATGTCTCCTTATGACAGCTATGGCAGCCCCTAGCATTTCTGCTCTGAGTGAAGCTTTTTCAGTTTTCACTTCTAATAGCTTACTCCTGTCTTGCAGTGTCTCTTGAGAGAAACATCCTGCACTGCTGTTTGCAGAGTTTGAAATGCTGGGCTGGGCTAGTATTCTGCCTGTGTAATTGCCTGATTCTAATTGTTTTCACCTGTTATTTCTAGCAGTATTCCCTGCTAGCTTCCTACTATTTCTGTTGCTTCCTTTTTCCTCTCTGTTTCCACAGGGGGGGGGGGAGCAACGCGCATACCAGCGGAAACATGCTCACAGTGGCTTACACGCTCGCACACATGCTTACACAGTTCAGAATCTAGTTATTCGGGTTAAAACGCACGCACACCAGCGCAAACAGTCTTACAAGTCTGCCAACAGGCTCCCACATGCTCAGTCTGCCTTACACGTGCGCACACTGCCTTACTCGCGCCTCCTGGTGCGCACACGTGTGCATGCACGCCCAGCAAGAAACTTTTGTGTTGGCTACAGTGTACACCTTCCATTTCTTGACTTTCCCATGCTTATCTTGTGGCACTCCTCTTTCCATGATATGTGTCTGACATCTGTCATGTAACACTGCCCTCCAATGAACTGCATTTCCTTCTGCCATTCCCCCTGTGATGTCACCTATCTCCTACTCTATTCCTCCCCCTTATGTAACTCTTACACTACTCGGAATGTGCTTATTTGCTATGTGACAGTGGGATTCAGTATCCTAACACTCATTTACATAAGATTGCCTACTAATGCTTAGTTACATGTCTTAGACTCAGCTTCCTCCCTTAGCAACCACTACACGGTGGCCATGTTGTTTTTGCTCTGCTGGTCCCTGCATTGTAAATACATGTATTGCATAAAACCCACATTTGTGGGTTTATAACCTTCATTTTTATGTTTTATATAGCGCAGCCCGTTTGCGCGGGGCTGCGTTGCGTTTAAACATCGGGGAAAAAATACTTTTTTATCATATTTGCATCTGGGTACCTTGCCAATGGCCAAATATTTGGCCATTGGCATGCTGCCTGACACATATGCACCCTTTATTTAGAGCTGACATGGCTCCATTGTGTTATTTGCAGAAATGTACTCAGTTGTCAACTAAGTACATTTCTGCAGCTAACACGGCTCTTACACGGGCTGGTTTGAGCTTCGTGGATTGCTAATCTACCTCATTTGCATGCCTTTCAGCTGCAAGTGAGGTGATTAGCATATCCACGCCCAGTCCATGTAAGAGACGTTTTAGATGGTCTCTTACACGGAATTTCGGCTGTTCCTGGGCTGCATGGAGTCTTACACTACTCTTAGACTCCGTGCAAGCCTTCGTGAATCCTGCCCAATGTTAAAATCTTGCAGTAATACACAGTCTTCAAACAACTGCAAATGAAGCTACAAGACTAAAGCCCCATGTCAAACTAAAATAGCAAACAGATAACTGTTTGGCTAAACCACAGACAACAAAGAAGATAAGTACAAAAATATCACCATACAGGTCACTATAATTTCACCTTGAAAATTTTAAGCAGAATTTAAACAAAACATTGTTTTTCTTCTCTTTTGATGATACTTCGCAGAATCTTGAACAAAAAAATAGGGTGATGGGGGGGTCTACTTGAAATTGTTAAGTATAACTTTATGTCCACAAAGATAGAGGTAGAGATAAAGGAAGGTGGTTTTACACAGGCAGAACATGCCTAGATTGGTTGGAGCATTCCCTAAGAGTGCATAGATGCAACATGTTAAGTGGCATCCACTGTATATGCAACATGGAATAAAAAATTACTCTCTTGGATTGTAAATGGTTGGTGGATATCATAAAATCACATAGGGTGTTCACCTTTACAGCAAAAGAACAAGAACACATACTTCTGTTGGAAGAAACCTGTATGACCCATGAGGAACATGAGAGGATAATTTTAAAAAGTGGAGGGATTCTATACTGATTTTGAAGGTGAGATAAGTGAGGGGATAATTATTTTGATAAGAAGAGATAATGACTTTAAGATCAGGATACACCAGGCAGGACCACTACATCATGGTTAGAGGCAGTTGGCCAAATTGGCAACTGTTAGAATATATATCCCCTGAATGCTCGAATAAGGGGAATTACACATATACTATGTTATCATAGTGGCTTTCCAGATGGGCATATTGTTCACTGCTGTTGACTGGAATAAAACCTGAAGCAAAATGAACATATTTGCTGGATCAAGAGAAATTAGAATAGAAAAATAGAGGGAGTAGTGCAGTGTCAGTAACTCAACAGGTATCTCACTCAGCTTTGCTGCATAATATTGTAGATTCTGTTCCCACATCATTTTCCAGTACTGCCACTGCTGTGCAGCATAAGGTGGCTGCTGCAATCTTTTGGATAAAACTTTAATCTGATGCCCCATTTTCTGGAGTTAGTGGTAGCTCAGCGGGATGTAAAAGATTTCAAGGTACTTATCAAAAAGAGAAGGGGAAGTTTCCAGTGTCCTGCCAAATATCCCCTAGTCAGTATGAATACTGCCTCAGATCAACCCTAAAAACGGTTCCTAAACTAAGAAACTCAGAGAAAGGGAGGTCACTGACAGACACTAATGAAACTCATAGAGACTTAAAATTTTATTCTAGCAGTCTTTGCAGTTAGGATCAGTTAGTGGATACTGCTAATTAAAGGATAGATGAATTCCTGACCCATTTAAAGCTGCCTGAATTAATTGTCAGTGAAAAAGAAACTTTACAAATAAAGATTTAGGCAAACAAGAGAAGTGAGACAATCATATCCCAAAGGATGTGGAAATGTCAGGATATGAAAGAATACCACTATAGGTTTGAAAAGTTGCTTCCTAAAGAGGAGAAGGATCTCATAGACCTATGGTCATACAGACCCATCTCAACTCTGAATCATGACTACAAAGTCTTTAGGACTATTATGGCCAAACAACTAGAAAAAAATTATTAAACAAATAATAGGTTTGGATCTGTGTGACTTTATTGAAAGCAGGCAAACCTTTGACAACATTAATAGAATGCTATTGATACAGAAGGAGACTGCAAGACTGGGACATCCCTTGCTTCTGATAACTTGGATGCACAAAAAATATAGGGTTATTTGGCTAGATTTTTAGTATTTGTTAAAAATACTAAAGTTTCCTGAAGCAGATACAACTATATTCAATATTTACAAGCATTCTGGAACATTGATAACATGTGGTATAATGTTAACAGACCCAGTGAAACTCTTCAGCAGTTCTAGACAGGGAAGCACACTGTTGCTTGCTCCTTTATCTGAAACCATTGCACACAAATTAAGATTAGGAAGTATAAAAGTGTATAGGTGGAGGTATCTTCAGGAGAGGTATGTAATGTTTGTAGATGATGCAATACTGTATATTACAAATCCAGAGAAAGACCTATAAGCACAGTATTTGGCCTATTAGAAAAATACTTCAAGATGGCTGGTTATAAAATCAAGGTAAGCGAAACAATAGCTATAGCAATATACCATGTCACTGCTTATGGACTGGTGCAAGATTATCCAGGGATGACTCTGTGAAATATTTGGGAATTTGCTTAAAAATTAATGTGCTGCAGGTAGCAAAAGCTATGGGGAGAGAATATGAACAAACTATAAATGCTATGATTGAGAAGACGAAGATGTAATTTGTGAAGGACAATAAGATGCAAGCTGTTAAAATGTTTCAAGCACCTATGGTATTATATGTAGGGTAGGTAGAAATAGTTATTGCAAGACTGACAAGGAAGTTGAGGACATTTTTTTGAGAGGGAGAAGGTGTTTTTGCTTATAGAGGAGATATGATTTTACTTGCTTATATGGAAACTTGTTTCATGGCTAAGCAGGCTGAACTTCTGTAATTGATTCAGAGTAGAGAATATCTGGCCAAGGTGGAAATTATTGTCCACCATGGGTGCACTGAATGTAGATGGCACTCAGTGGTGGCACTCAAAGCAATGCCAGCTGTGCCTGCATATGATAGGCAGGGATCCTCATCATGGAAGTAAACAGTGTACCACATAATTTAGAACTTGACAAGGCTTTTTCAGAAAACTCTTTTAGGAAAAATCTCTATACTTGTAGAGGGTAAGTGCTACTTTTTAAAGTCCATTTGTTTAGAGCACAGCTGCTTGTAACTGCTAATATTCACATAATAAAATGCATGATTGTCAGTACTTCTAAGTATACTGGGAAAGGTGTATTGAGAGGAGGATAGCAAAGATGCAAGCGTTGTTGGGCTGTAGGATTATGAAGCTTAATGGAAGACATTACAGAGAGCACATACTCAGAGCACAAGTCATATGATTTGTACAGTGCATATGATACCACTTTCAATTAACACATTTGGCCAAGGAGGACACTGTTGGTGTTAAGATTTGTCAGGATCATGTGTGAAGAAATCTCCCCATAACAGGAGAGAAAATGCCTAGAAAAGAGTAAGCAGAAGGACACTACTGAGTCTGCTAGAATATCCACACATAAGCTCAAGTTCGCAGATGCAGGGAATAAGGTGCAACTCTGCCCCTATGTGTCCATGGATGATGGCTCTTTGCCATGTATGCAACTAACTAGGCCTAACAGGACTGAGCCTAGGATGATATTGTGACAAATGTTAACATGATTGGTGACCACAACCACAGTTCTGAAATGGTGCTCTGCAGGGCCAATAATATCATACATAGTACCCAACAATGAGCACAACTCCTGGCAAAGGAAAGTAGGGCAGAATCTGGGGGGCCAGGGTAGAATTGAGTTTATTACCTATCATGGAAATGAGGAAGTTCATGGCCTTTCTCATAGCTGATGGTACCTCAACAGAGTCCAACAGTGAATTAGTGAATGATGAGATAGAGATGGACAGGCTCCAGCAATGATCCACTAGAGATGACCCACAGCTGTACTCCTATTTATTTGAATCGATGTTTGAAAGACCTCTGCACCTTACAGACACTATCAAACTTATTAAAACTCTCTGCCATATGGTATACAGCTACATCAAGTGTATAATATATGCACATAAAATATTACTTTTTATCATGTTTATGACTGGAAAATGTAATTGCTTGTGTACTTCTTGTGTCATACTTATACTGGATACATTGTGCTTTGTTTATTCTTAGGTGATTATCAGCACCAGCACTGTGGAAATCCCCTCACCTGATGTTGGAGGATCTGCAGGGTCTGATACTGATGGCAGGGATAAGCTGGCACAGCCAGGAAGTACAGAATGGGAGAAGGATACAGGGAATGTCACCATTGCATTGCCAGCACAGAAAATGCACACACTCTTTATAACTGTAGATTCCCAGATTTCCTACACTTCATAAGGAGGACAGGTTAATTTGGACACTATCAATCAGGGAAGTGTGCTCCTTTCAGTAGACAGATGTGATAATGAGCAGGGAGGCTCCACACAGCTTGGTGGACAGTGGTGCTCATTGGAGATACAATTACCACCCTCCCTCTCAGGTTGATATGTCAGTGACTAAAATCTAGTGCATGTGTTGTTTTATTCTAGAAGTGCAGGCTAGTTCCTCGACAGCCATGGCTGAGATAATAAGGGTAATGCAGAGTATGCACATTGATCTTTGGGAATGTATATGTGCAATTGCTTGGCTAGATTCAGTCATACACTGTAATCTGAAATGTCTTCTCTGGTCACTTTCCAGGGATAAGGGGCCATCCATGGTGCTGGTCAGTTACTATAGTCCCAGATGGTAGCCAGCCTGGCCATGGCAACTGAGATCGTGCTCCTGCAGTTTTAGCATGTCCACTATAACATTTGTTGTTGAGGTGTCTACTCCAAGGAAAGGTATCACTGTGGACATGTTTGTTGCCACAGTGCAATGTCTTATACCAGACTTTGTTATAGGTCACATTGTATACCAGCATCTAGCAGGGATGTTATAGGTCACACTGTACAACACCATCTAGCCAGGACAGGTATTTCCAGTGCAACTCCTGATAGATATGTCTTTCATAAGCAGGGTCTTGCATGAGACACTGATCCATCTGCCGTGCCTTCCATGGACCTGACCACTGGACAAACCACACTGTTGAAAGTACTGTTGAAGCTGTGTCCCCATAGACCCACATGCTCACCCCTACAGCTCCCAATATGTCGCACACCTCCACTGATGCTCAACAAGTATTATGCTAAGGACCTCATCTCCTCAGTACTAACATTTCACAGAAAGCCACATTTTACTTTTATACTGATCAGCACTCACACACTTCCCTGTGAAATATATCCACTTGTGTGTTCCCTTCCCCACTTCAATAAATGATGAGAGTGCTATGCCCATTGTACATTGTTACTTGGGTTTCCTATGCTTGATGCACAGCATAGCCAGCCTATGCATGGGGAAGCAGAACCTGGTTTTGGTTTTGCATGCTTCAGTTTTACTGTAGTATATCTGTTCTATTCTAATCTACTGTGTGCTGTAGCTGTGTGCAAGCAGCTGCTGCTTTGCTAGTGCCATGGTATACTGCACATGCATCTGTCTGCTACAGGCTCCTCCACTGATTCCTCATCTGATCTTGCCTCCACTGTCTGTTTTGCTAGGAACTGCTGCCCCTGCAAGTGACCAACCTTATGTAACTGCTTCCTATCTATGATAATGTATAACAGTACACACACTGACACTATGGTTACACATGTGTCAGTGTCATACTTCAGGGCATCACAAGGTGAAAACAGACAGTGAAAACATGCCTTCTGCAGCCCAAACACACATATTAAAAAATGTTTCTTGTTTGTGACTTGGTGTGACTGTAAACATGGTCTGATTGATTTTCTGGATTCCTTATGGGTGTCATGAGCTAAGATTCCAGAGCATATTTGGCATCACCATCTAGACACCTCTGTGGGAAGTCATCCTTCACAAACTTCATTCAAAAGTGTCCTTATGTGGGAGTCATGATAACTGCCTGGGTAGCCTGCACACACATTGTAGATGATATCCTATGCATTACAGATCACCTGGCAGTTGGAGTGATACCCTTTGTGGCTCATATCTCTCCTTCCCAGTTAACCAAGTGGGGCCTTAATTTCAATATGGGTGCAATCTATGGCTATAGTACCTCAAGGAAATAGGCTATTTCATAGAATTCCCACAAGGTGTTGGTTCTCTCCTCTGTTGTACATGGGAACCACATATGTTCCCTTAGATCCTGAAACATGCATTGCAAAAAAGTAAGAGAGTATTTTCAAATAATTGTCTGAGATACCCCCTCTGTGTCCACAGTGGGTCACTGAAATGGTCCCTGTAGCTGATATATGTAAATCCACACATACCTTTATACCCGCTGGGGTAGTTAATCTATGCATCAGACGGGACTGCAGATGAGGTCAACACATGTCCACAATTATTTTGGATGATATCTCTCTCTGCACAACACTAGTCCACTTATCAGTCCATGAAATGTTAGGTGCACAATCAAGCATGGCAGCAGCTACAATAAGATCCTCTTGTAGATACCAACTTATTAATACCCTGCCACCCTATAACATCACTTAGTAATTCCCTCAGTCTGAACAAGAGCATGACATCAGCTTTACATGCACAGCAGCACAGCTCTGTTACAAGCCAGTCATATATTTTTGAGTCTGGCATCTTGTTTTACTTCTTTAATACACAAGGAAACACTAATTTTAATAATGTTGCCCATTTCCATATCATTATATTGCCAATTGCATATACCATGCTCAAATGTTCTGCTTAGCAAGGCCACATTGTGGAGCTTGTTTTCCAGAATCTCATATTCCACCACTTGTCATGCAAATTCACACACCTTAATGCAGCAAAATTTTCTGAATCTGGCACATTATCTACATATTTATTTTTTTTAGCACTGCATGGGATTATAATGCCTCCAAATGTTTGACTTCTTTTTTAGGTAATTTTAATCTATTGTGGTCTCAGTCTGCAAATGGTAGAAATAAGCATATTATGCAAATCAACTAACTGTACATCATTTGTGTGTGCATTTTTAAATGCATTTTTATCAGAATTGAAAGACTCTCATTATGCATTCATATTTATTCATTGTTCATATTATGCACCTTATTCTCTCATACAATGCACAATGCTGATAACCATGTGAAGAAATAAACTAGTTAATATTAGAAATAATATAACTATTTTTAAATTCTAGTTATTTAAGGCTCTGTGCGACTTTCATTCATATGTAAGGCAATCTTAATTTGTGAAGTAGAAGGGATATGATTTAATTATTTGGCCAGATTAAATACTAATGATATCCTAATTCGCCATTAAAATTGTTATATTTAATGAGTGCCCTACTAAAATAGCACTGAAAATGCCTTTAAGTAATATAAGTAATAGCACAAGAAACTCAGAATTTTTTCTATCGAAACAGATTGCACAGACATTAAAAACAAATGTGTTTGATGTGCATAAAGTAAGTTTCTGTGTGTGTGTGTGTGTGTGTGTGTGTGTGTGTGTGTGTGTGTATATATATATATATATATATATATATCTATATATAAAATATATGTATGTATGTATGTGTGGGGGGCATGTGGGTGACTTCATTCTTCTTTCTTGTTCTGGCAGACCTCACTGGCAGACCTCAGTCTTTATTCAAACAATCATCTTTGAGTTTTCCATTTTTTTTTTATTCTCAAAGACAGAAGGTCATGACAATGCTTCCCGGGAGGAACACAAATCATTGATTGAAGTGTAATAGAGAAGCCAATGGTGCTGGCATGATGTTTTACCAATAGTTATTGTAGAATGCTACACCATATTCCGTGATCAACCCTCAGTCTGACCTATTGATGTGTTTTGACTTGAATTTCAGATTGCTGACTCCTGAGTGATGTCCTGTTGTTCTATTTTCTACTCTGGTTTAAAAGTTGATGGTTCCTGTCTTATAGCTCACATTTGAAAATATTCTAGGCAGCATTCTTTTAGCATGAGTGGCAGGACAGATTTGGGAAAATGTTTTGGTATGTATAGGTATGCTACTTTTTGCCTACCTCTGACTTCTATTCAAATTTTAGCTGACATTTCAGAAGCAAATCCATTAAAAAATATATGCATGTTTCTCAATCCTCATGTAGCTTCATTTCCATATAGAAAAGAAAACAATTTCCATGCAATTTCACCAATTTTAAAAGAAGAAAATACCTTTTTTCTCTAGCAAACCTGCATACATAACATTGTTTTTCAGACCATTAGGTACTCTGCTTAAGTTAACTGATTATAAATATACAACAATGTGAGTCATCCATTCCATTAAAATACCAAACATTTACTAAAAGTATAGTATGCAGTTACAATCAGGAAAGATTGTCTACCCGTATAAGTAAGAGAGAATTAAAAATTATCTCACAGAAAAACAATATAGTCAGATACATTTCAAAGATTACTACTGGAACTTTGTCTCTCAGACACACACACACACACACACACACACACACACACACACACACACACACACACACACACGCACGCATATTCATATTCATTCCAAACTAGACACATCTTCAGAGTCATTACTATGCTGACATTGCTGAAGTTGTTACAATGACCTATTATTTTCACGCACTTGAGCGATCAAAACTAATGGAGTAGTATAAGTTTATTTTCTGATTTTTTTTTTATGACAAACTTCCTCTGAATAAACCAGAAAACAACAGCAATAACTTACATGAGGTGCTGGAAGCTATTATTAAATTATTGAGAATTGCAAATAAGTGTCAAAGTTTAAAATATGTAATGAGTTAACAAGCATATGCATTTGGAAATGAAAGTTCCTTTTTTTGCAGGACTGAATATTCAAAAAACATATTACAGCAAAGGAAGGTAAAAACATGACAATATGCTCAGTGAAACCCTTTAATAGATATTTCAGAACAGAATGTATTTTACTTGTGTCTACAGTGACTGACAACAGTTACCATTAGGTAAACAATGTTACAAGTGAACTGACAATAGTTGCAATTAGGTAAACAGTGTTAATAGTGTGATGAACAACAGCTACCATTAGGTAAGCAGTGTTACAAGTGTAAGTGACAAGAGTTACCTTGAGGTAAACAGTGTTACAAGTTCAGAAAGACATTCATGGCTACTGAAGAGAAGTGAGCAGGTGAATAATGAGAACAATGACCCATAATTACTTAGGTGAAGCACATGCAAGAGGATGTTGGTTGGGAAAACTGCACTTTGTCATATCTTGTTTGTTTGGGTATTGAGATTTCAAAGCAGGAACTTATCTGTTTCCTATTGTCAATATTTCAGTATATTGGCATTGGGTAGGTCAGATTGCCTCCTTATCTGTAGTTTACTAAAACCTGAGAAGAAAGAAAAGGTAAGTTGAATGCCCCCCCCCCCCATTATTTTCCTTGTCCTATCAGTTTGTGTTACAGTGAAGTAAGTATAAATAAAGTTTAGGGTGGTGGAGGCTTGCTTCCATCTTGTCAGAAGCCCCTCTAAAAAAAATACATAGATGCATAAATAAATCAAAAACACTTTATTGATAGTTATTTTAATGATGCAACACTGCAAAAATATAATGCATTTTAAAAGCTGTCACTAAACAAAAACAGAAAACTAACAAAACATGTAATATTTCATAGAAACATTATTGACTTTTCTGCAAAAAGTGAACAAAAAGATATTTCAATACTCATTCCACACTTCAGTACCAGTGCTCAAATGTGACCACAACATACCTTGTAGAATGGTTGTATAAAATCATTAGCCATTCCTAAGTAAGTTGTTTCCAAAACCTGTAAACTGCATCCAATAAAACATATATTAACACTCAGATCCAGGTCAAGGGTTTTTACTATGACAAATTCCTTTGTAGGTAAACCTTGTGGTCAAAACTGAACATTTCTGCTATTCAGAAACATTTTTCTTGTAGCCAGCATAATATCATTAACAATTTCCCACAATTCTCTCTGATTTTAACACAATCCCAAATCATGTAGTTTTAAATGTCGTATTTCCAGTACATTTATACATCTCTCCAACTCTTATCCCTAAAACTTTCAGTAAACTATTCTCACATAAGTATGCATTCAAGTAAAAATATGCTAGCCAGATAGAATCTTTTCAGTAAACAATTTAGTAACTTGTGTCCATTCTACATCGGATAACGTGTTGTAGCATTTGCTGACCCTTAAACATTACTTTTACCATGGGCTCTAATTTTTTCTCAAGCAATTCCTTGTTTACATAATTTAACGTCATTATACTTGCAGAGTTTGGTTCTATAGGACTGAGCCACTTTAGAGCACAGCTATACTCATTCCTTGGATATGATGCTTTGAGGCCCTGTTTCCCCAGGCAGGCACAGAGTTAAGGAATCTGTCATCCGTTCAGCTTACATTTTGGCTTTCCTCTATAATGGCACTCATAAAATTGAGTAAGTTGGAGATCCCTCTGCTTGTCATATAGCACAAACACAGTAATACCCTTTTTATTCAAAATTTTTCATGCAGTAACACCACTGTCTGTTAAAATGAATGGAATAATCCATATTCTCAAGCTGGTAGCATCCATAATAGTCTTGACAGATAATCAACCTACATTGCATATTACCTTCTTAATCCATGTCTCCATCCACAAAGGATCATAAACCTTGCAAGAATTTGACTTTACCCCCCAACCCCACCCATCATCTTGTAAATAATTATGCTGAATTCTGTTGAGCTCAATACATTTATATTGAAGTCTAGGTCTCATATATTGCTATCCTGTAACAGCTAAATTATAATGCCAGATACATAGAAGGTCAACACCTCCCCCCAACCCTTTGCTTTTGCCCAAACATTTTCTACCTGGTTATCTTTGTTTCCATCCACATGATATTCAACACTATCTTCTGAGTCCATAATACAACATTGTAAAAGCCTAATGATTAAAACATATTTCAGAATGGACAAGGGTTTCATTACTTGCATTTTGCTTACGAGTGTCAGAAAAGGAGATTTTCATGTTGATTATTTTGTTTAGTGTTGCAAACATAGCTTTCAACTTCTTAACACAAAAAAATCTGGACAAAGCTAAAAATAATGGGGGGGGGGACAATGCCCCCAAAATAGGGGCAAATTTTAAATGTTGCTCTTATAAACCTAAAAAGTTACTAGAAAAAAAGTTTTGTGCACTTTCTGAAGGATATGAAGTCTAAAACTCAAATGCCTGTCATTATTTAGTCAATTCAATAATCATTGATTTGCCCTAAAAATCTAGAAAATCACAAATTTTATGAGGAACAGACCAAAAATTTGAGACAAAAATCTGGACTTTCTGTGAAACTCTGGACAGTGGAGAGGTCTGGTTGGAATGTAGAGCTTTCATATTTATTTCTACAATCTATGCAATATTTATGGACAGCATAATCTCCAAATAATTATACATTGTCACCAACTCCATTACAAGGCCCTATCTGTGATGAAGAGAGGCTGCCATTCATGTATAAGAGAAACAAGTACAAGACAAGATTATTAAAGCTGATGTATAGTATTCAGAAACTCAATCAAATTACTTTTGGGCATACATTAACCAAACTATTCCATGGCTAACAAACCATGATATGAGCTTGGCAGGTCAACCTAGAAATCTATATACCCTGTGGTAGATGCTTTAAGCAAATCAAGATATCTAATGAATGGATAACTAGAAAAAATGAATGGAGTAGACAATACACATGCCTTGCTCATTTTATTATCTTCATCCATGCTGGTAATATGCTATTTGCATCTAATATTTATGTGGTTTTGATGTATAGCAACTTGGATTTCCCTCAAAAGCGTCTGGTACATACATGTGTTTCAGCACTCAGCACATGATTTCCCATTCTACATTGTTGAAGCATTTTATAAAAGTCGTAAAAGTAGGGGTGATGCTTCTATCCCTCATAATTGGGCACATTTGTTATTATTTATCCAAATACTAATGAGGTCCAGTTCCCCATATCTAGCTTTTAAGTTTTGAATATTGATAGGAGTAATTTCTGACAGACTGTCTTCTAATTTGCTAGCCAGAATTTTGGCAAAATCGCTAGTAACCATTAAGAGAAGAGTGATGGATCTACAACTTGTGGAATCTATTTTGCCTCTTTCTAGCTTGAAAGTCACAATAACTTTCACCATTACTGCACTAGATTAAAAAGAATGTAATTCTTTTGCCTGCAGAAAAAAATCACAAGGATAAATTGATTGGCCATAAATATCTAATAAAAAATCAGGGATGAGTCCATCAGTTCCTGGTGCTTTGTCCAACATAAGGCTGCTAATTGTTGTGTGCACAACATATTTCTCATCTATATACCTGAACAAAAAACAATTTCATATGTATTCATAGTTGAACAATAACTTTAAACAAGATGTTATGCAGTCCAATGTATTCAGAGATAAATGGTAAACACACTGTTAACATTCAACAAAACAATGAAAACAAGGATCATGCTCAGAGAACATGGTTCATATGATGATGTTTCTAAATACTACAATCAATTCCTTCTTTTATACAGTACCAACTCAGCACAGATCCTCGTGGTGGCCTGCAGAGTGATCCAAGCAGCAGAGAGCTAAAAGAGTGACTTTCTACCAGATATAAGTATTTTTTGTGGCTTTCCATCTGTTATTAAGCTAGCGACTGCTTTTCGCCTGTTTTACTGCTACTTTAAGTGATTTCTGCATTTTACACTGTTTGTTGCATTTTAAGTTACTAATTGTTGCAAATTGTTTCTGTAGGCTACACACTAAAGTGTGCTAGCCGATTTATAGCATTTACTGTCTTTTTTTCCTTGTCTCTGTAAAAAAAACAAAAAAAAAAAATCTCTTGTTTTCCCGCCTTACTGAACTAGAGTAGTCCAGTTTCAGAGTTGCTGATCCTGGGCTTTGTTTTTTAGTTCCTGTTACTGATCCATTGCCTTATTTGGAAGGAGGGAAGTTTATTTGCTTACCAGTGGGAGTGGGAAGCACTGAGCAGCCTTTTTGTCCGATTTGGTGAAGTTTCAGCCAGAAACTAGTAGTCCATTGGTCGTTTTGGGCCAATTCCTAGCTCCTTTCAGCCCCCTGCTATAAAACACGCTAAACGCGCGTTAGCGCGATTTAGCACGATTTAGCACGATTTAGCATGGAGTTGCCACTGTTGCTCACTAGAGCAGCGGCGGTTAACCAGGTTTAAACTATTCGGGCTACCTAAAGTCCACTCTTCAAATTTTCCCTTAGAACATCTCTTCCTAAGCTGTACTGATAATCTAACTACCCTATCCTA